>NC_092630.1:34586771-34816771 GCF_039555335.1 Amphiura filiformis | reverse complement strand
TATCATGTATATTATTGGACATCAAACAAAATTCCTACACTTGGTTTCAGAGAAGAACGGCAGTCCCTCATTTTGTACGTGCTAAATCTTCAAAACTGGCTAAATATGCAACATCGCTCCGTTACATGAGAGTGAGTTTAGAAATTGCAACCTCTCTCATACTGCAGTTACTGTCCGTTTTCCTATACACAATACACAGTGCTCTCACCATTGACGCGCGACCTTTACAAATAGTGTATGAAGAAGTATATTGCATTTGCCTAGTTAACATCACTGTGTGAAAAATAACCGGCCAATATTTAAACTATTCTCCAAACTTCTAGCAAATATATTTCTCTAACATGACCTAATATGACCTAAAATTGAATATATGAATACAAAAGCCACCTAAGTCCATTACTTTGGCCAAATTGAGTTAAGCATGGGAAATTGTTCTATACATTTAGGCCTGTCATATGCATGAAAGAACAACTCAAATTCATTCTCTGTGTCTATTAGGCATGAAAAATAGCATGTATGAATTCACCCAATTCCATGATTTGAGTCTTGTAACACATTTTGAAATCCAGAAATCCAGTATGTATTTTGAATCCATTACAAAGACATTCATTGTTAGAGAATGAGATTACCAAAAATAAGATTAATACAAAATAAAGCACACAGGTATGTATAATGTTGATAAGCATTCTGCCATGTAATATAAATCTTACACACTTAATCCTTTAACATTAAACCCATTTTATGTTCAAAAAACCATTCTCTAGCAAAATGAAAATGAACCCGAAGTGGACTTTTATACATACTGGATTTCAATCAATGTGTTACAAGACTCAATATCATGGTAAATTGGGTGATTCTTTCATACATGCTATTTTTCACATGCCCAATAGACACAGAGAATGAATTTGAGTTGTTCTTTCATGCATATGACAGACCTATGTATAGCAACAATTTCCCATGCTTAACTCAATTTGGCCAAAGTATGGACTTAGGTGGCTTTTGTATTCATATATTCAATTACAGCTAGGTTAGATGTTCAGAAGGGGTCGCACTTTCGTAGAATATGAGTGAGGGCAAAGCATAGCTAGCTCATAGCTAGCCAACTCCCCGTGTTAATTGAATGGAGATTTGACCGAAAATATTGAGCTATATTGGTAACGGACCGCTCCGTTCTGAAGGATGCCACAAAAAAACGGTACAAGCTACATTTAAACTATTCTATGAAATTCTAGTTTTTAACATGTCCTAAATTTTAGCTAATTTAGGTGTTTGGAGAGGGTCGCACTTTTGTGTTTTAGGAAGGATATGTAAACGACAGATAACACCAAAAATATGAAGAAATTATTTCCAAACCGTGTTAAGTCAACAATCATTATATTGCTCATTTTCAAGAATGCTGGTTAACAAAAAGCAGGGCATTGTCTCATTTCGTGAACAAAGGTGCACATACCATTGTTTCTTTCCGTTTCCTTTATAATCGGTTACCCAACTGAAGCTATAATACCAGCTTTATTGCGATATCGCACATTGAAAACAGACACATGTGCACAACCAGAGAAGATCCGATTTAATCAGTTGAGCTGTTTCAATGAGTGTTATCTTGGTTTAATAGCTTTTAATGGGGTTTAAGTCCTGCAAAGGTCGAGATGAATTCTACTGTAGACATGACTGCATCATGTACTCATTGAGTATCTGTGGTGTTGATGTGTACTTACGAAAGCACACTGAAATTATTCAAGAATTGGACGATTATTTCATTAATAGTTGCCTGCTTACTTTTGTTCATCCCCAGCTGTATAATTGGTAGAAATATCATCAACTGCTTTATTTCTCAGACATGTTCTATTGTCTAAACATATTTGTTCAAGATCTATGGTCTAAATATTAAATTAAGCTTTGATAAATTGCACCATGTCAGCACGATACAAAGAAAAGTTTGGTGTAGCATGTATTGAAGCTTATAATCTTTACAGGTACTAGTATATTGAAATCTCAAAAAGCAACATTTTGTGATTTTGTGAGTCACATAATTACAGATGTGACTTTTACTTTAATTCAATAATCGTGACATTTTATCGATTACCTGGACATCCCAGAAGCTCGACGCGTAGTGCAATATTTCCATTCCATGATCGTGGTCTTATACGAATATACCGTGCTATGACTCCTTGGAAAAACATGTGCGTTGCTAGGCTATTCCCGTCCCAGCTTCCTTCAAACAGCTATAAGAATATATATTTATACTTGAGTAACCAACAAAATGTTTATTTTGCTAAATTGAAATTTAAAGCATAGTTGGCATTTCTTTTAATTGCATGGAATTTATTAAGACATCTTTTTTGCAGTATGATACTTTCACCAAGAGAAGCAAAGTAGTGATTTGTTTGACAAAGTACAAGTTGAATTTACTTATGTAAAACATAAGGTAAACATGGAAAGAGTTATTCCTGATTATTTTAGAACAGGACCTGGGAAAAAGAACACTAGTGTAACCTACCTCCACTGTTTCATTGTCATCTCTGACATAGTCCCATGTTACTCCATCTATCCCATATTCCACATTATAGGTAGTAACCCACTCCTCCGCATCCCCTCTTCCTTGTAAAACCACACCAGTTACTAGTAGCTGACGATACAAATCAATTTGAAGCCACTGCTCCTGGTCGTTAACTCCGGCTACCCATCCATCATTCATATTAAGCCTCGCATTGGCTGCGTCAAGGCTTCCGGATACACTAGATGCAGTTAATTGAGCATCC
Source organism: Amphiura filiformis (assembly GCF_039555335.1). Lineage (NCBI taxonomy): Eukaryota > Metazoa > Echinodermata > Ophiuroidea > Amphilepidida > Amphiuridae > Amphiura > Amphiura filiformis. Next base: position 34,814,012 of record NC_092630.1, on the reverse strand, counting down.
GTTACGTTACCAACTTCGATTCCCATTTGGTCTTGACAGGGCACAGGGGTAACTGGTATATGTACGTATAAAATCATAAGCGTTAATTTGTTTATTAGGGAGATTACCGATTAAACTGTACAATTGTATTCAAACTTTACTATTATAATTCAAATTCAGTTTTATTACGGTACGGTTAAAATAAAACGAAGTAAGAAAGGAAATTTACACTGATCCATTTTCAATCTAGTAAACAAATATGATACACTTAACACATGTATATTCTATTGTACAACTAGGTCGAATGGCAAGGATGCCAATCTTAACAGTCAAATATCAGCCGTTACCTGGACATCCAAGAAGTTCCACTCGCATACTTATCTGACCATGCCACTCTACAGGTCGAATACGGACATATTGTGCCTTCACTGGTTCGTAGAACAGATGAGTGGTATTTGTGTCACGATCATAGCTACCTTCGAACACCTAAAGTGATTAAACAAATAAGTTATAATTAATTTAAACCTATGATCTCAACCCAAAATTAAAACGTACCTCAAATTTAGAGAAATAAGGTATTATTTTTAATGGCTGGAGTGCATCTATCGTCTCATATAACACGGGCGATATCATTATCAAGCAAAATCATACGAAATCAGCCAAAGTTGATCTATGAACAGTCCAGCAAATCGACCACTTCCACACCAAGATATCCCCAGGGCCAGGGATTATCCTGGTTCATCACTAAATAGGCCTTATTCTGTTATTTCTTTCAACCAGTCCATGAATCAGCCGTAGGCTACTTAAATTAAAACAAAGTTGGTCAAATCTTAATAAAAACCATACCAACATTCCTTTCGTCAGAAGTATTCAGAAAAAAGATTTGACCAACTTTGAAATTTCACCCCCTGCATAAGCGGTCATTTTGTATTTATGTAAATAGCAATGTTGCACTATTTGGATTTTCGGGGGAATTTTGAAGTGTTATTAAATATGCTTTTCTGAAATGAATGGTGATTAAATGGGTTCTGTTGCATTTATTGGTGAGTTAACCGCTTATTTGTCTTAATTTGAGTAGGCTACAGCTGATTCATGAACTGGTTGAGTGGCATACGGCTAAAATCAAGAAATAACGAAATAACAGAATAAGATCTATTTAGTGATATACCAGGATAATCCCTGGCCCTGGGGATATCTCGGTGTGGAAGTGGTTGATTTGCTGGACTGTTCATAGACCAACTTGGGCTGATTTCGCATTACGTGTACATATCCTTAAAACTTATGAATGCATGCTTTTTTCAAGTTTGACAGCAAGTTGCCATGGCAATTGCCATGGGCATGAAGTTAGTCTTAAAAACACTGGTCAACCTGTCATCATAACCAGCTGGACTTGGGTCACCATACTTTATGCCCTCCGGCAATTCCAGCGCTGAGACTACTTTCATCCAATATTTTTATCAATTATGTCATGCCACTGGCCTACCCAGCTGACCTCCAGAGCACCGGGAATGTGTTGACATGCAAAAGGTGAAACATCACCAGGTGTTGAGGTATATGAGATCAAATTATGAAATCCAATATTGGATTATGAAACCAGTGGAACAAAATTTATTACCCTCGCCTTTCTCTAATCAAGGGTAACTTTGCTAAAGTTCTTTAAGGATCCGTCGACGAAATGTATGATTTTGCAGACAAAAAGGGACGCAATCAAATCTCGGCATCACACTACTATGTGTATAACGCCAAGGACGGACGCCTAAATGGGCCATAATATACGATTTCAGTCCAATTTTAATTCTTTTATTCTTTGTCAACAAATTATGTAATAGCAACAGCTGTTAGGAAGGTTTTCTGGTCATTTTGAGGCGAAAGAATATATGGTATTATTAATATAAAGGAATTAATTAAATCGCTCTGTTGTCCTATAAGCACATTTTGCTGAATCCAATTAGGTGTAAGTTAGGGTACGTATAAACGTCACAAAATATGCCAAAAAAATCAGGTTTGAAAAAAAAGTATTCAATTGAAATATGTTACAGTATCATTATGTTACATAAAATGCTGAAACTCACCTCTATTTCAACATATTCATCATGAACATATTCCCAGATAGTATGATCCAGACTGGTTTCAACTTTGTATCTTGTAACCCACCAATCTGCTGATGGATTTCCTTGCATATTTACACCAGTAACCATCATCTGACGAAACAGATTAATCTGTAGCCACTGATTCGAGTCACTAATACCGGCAATCCACGCTCCAGATGTACCATTGACCTCCGGTAGCTGGTTATACCTGGCGTAAATTGCTGACGAAGTATCGCTTGATGCGGTTGAAGCAGTTATTTGGTCGTCGATAATAAGACCGGATTCCATACCAAATGGGTCTATACATGGCAAGGTAGGTGCTTTAATTTTTGAAAAGTATGATATTGTTGATCGTATAAATATAGTGTATAAGACGGTATTCATACATTGCCCTCGTCGTGTAACATGCATTGAAAATAAATTTGTATTAGGCCTATGTCATCACTAGGCATAACAGATTCCGTTCGAAAGTTTATAATTGAGGGTGAAGTTTAGGGGTGGTGCAATAAATATGTGCACCCCGTAGTGATGAATTATAGAAGGAGACAAAGATTAGTTGGTGGGCTAAAAGAGAGGGGGAAGGTCGGGTTAACTATTTCTGAAAAGGTCAAAAGGTGGGTACAGATATTTCGAATACCGTGTTCGATATTACCCCCGTAAAAGTGTAAAAAACGTTAGGAACACGTTCAAATATACACAATTTCCTGTTCGCTGGGCTCACATCATTATGTTTAGACAATTGAAGGTTTTCAATTTGGGTTCCCAAAAAAACCTGTAATGCTTTTTTCTTTTGGCACATTAAGGGAGAGGTGAGGGAGAGCTATTTGGCGTGGTTAAAAGTTGGGGGGGGGGGGGCAAGCAAGTTTTTGTAGACCAAATGAGAATTACCCCCCCTGTACACATATATATATTGCACAGCCCCTAAAGAGAGGAATCATTTGTTGCAAATTGAAGAGCTTTGAAGTCTGTTTTTGATTCTCATTTTTAAATTCGGTTGAATGAATACATGCCCTTTGAGACAAGTAAATTAGTTGTGGTATTCTGCCACAAGTTGCGGATGGAATATGGAATAATGCTAAATAGCCCTATCCCTAGAGCATACTGCTTCTATCGATACAAATTGCTAACACAATATTCCTTGATCATGGGGGGGGGGATTTTGTGATTTTAACATCTTCTTTTTAGGTTCAATATATCCACGAAAAGACTTATTTCAAAAGTTTCAGTTGCTTCAGACACTGAACTTGTGGGTTACGTACAGACTCGTAGCTAGGGGGTGCGGGGGTGCGACGCTTTTTTGGTTAAAAAAGGTCAAAATTTGTGGAAGAAAGTTCACTTTTCAGAAAATAGGTTTCTGATGGTATAAAAATCTCAACTGTTTTATTTGCGGCTTTGATTGGGCAGCACTGATATGCATGTTTAAAAATTAAAAAATGTTACACGATTTACAATATGATTCAAAAAGCTACCTTTACAACCAAGCAATTCCATTCTGATGTAGATATAGGACTGCCATGCCACTGGTAATATCCTGATATACTGTGCGTCTATATCTTGGGAGAACAAGTGCCTTGCATCGACGTTGTAAACCCAATTACCTTCAAAAATCTACAAATGGAAATGATCAATTACTGAACTAAACCATCATCAGCCTAACTTTCACCACATGCACCACCACCAATCACCACTACGCAGGTCCGTATACGGGGCGTTGCTGCGGCCCTCAATTTGCAAAAATATTTAAAAAGTCCCATAGCGAGCATAAAAAACAGAATTTTGGGGTGAAGACGGTCTACTTTTTACAAAAACGCCCCAGGAAAAATATCAACCTGTCACCCAGTATCATTCACAACAAACACAATATTTATATATTATTTATATATTATTTATAATATATATATAGAGAGAGAGTCCTATTACCAGCTGTTACCTATGGGTGTGGCAGCATTGCTGAAAGTGTACAGAGTCAAAGTACAATATTTCTGGTAAAGACCATTCTTCAAGTAGAATTGAGATTTTGTAATACCATACAAATTATGTATATATTACATAATTTGTATTTTTGTATGTTTCTTCCTCTGTACCTGAAGAGGGCGAAGTTCGCTACTCCGAAGGTTCGCTACTCCAAATGTTCGCTATTCCGAAGGTTCACTATTCCGAAAATTAAAAAGGTTCTCTATTGCGAAGGTTCTTTACCCGAAATATTGTACTTTTGACTCTGCACACTTTCTTTGACCGATATTTTTTTACAATCTTAATTTGACCCCTCCCCCTTCCCCAAGGACTTTCGTTTTAAGACATATCATCGAACTTTTGGTTTGTTCCCTAAACCTCGGATTGTATACATATCTCTTCAGTATAATTTTGTGTATTTATGTCAATTTGCTTGTTTTGTGCAATGTACGCACCACCAGGTAGGCTCTTATTTCAATGCCAATGCCAATTATAATATCACTATCATCTTATCATAAACCCGTTCTTTTAACGATTTACGATGTACAGCACGGTACAATTACTCTGATAACACGTATTGAACAGTGATCATGGTAAAAGAAAACAGGTAAATCGTCACCCTGCTGTGATAATTGCTCAAATTACAAAAGAAAATACTTATGTAATTATCGTAGCAGGGTGACAAAATGTTGTTATTATGTTTGTATTCCAATTAAGTTTGATCAATGTAAAAGGATTTCTTGTTAATACTTCACCTCAGTTTCACCATCTTCGTCCGTAACATTATGCCAAATAAAACCATCCAGACTCGTTATCACACTGTAGGTTTTCACATAATAATTATAATAAGAATATTTATTGCGCCTTGCATATATTCCTTGCATGATAACACCAGTAACAATTGTCTGACGAAGAAGATTGACTTGCAACCAACTGTTGTCATCTATAGATGGACGCCATCCAGAGCTACCATCTAGACGAGCGTATCGTACCGTGCCACTAGTCGAGGTAATCTGGTTAAGTAATATATCGCCATTCTTCATTCCAAGGTAGTCTTGACACGAGACTCTTTGGGCTAGATGTACAAGGTGCTGAAGTAGTTAGTATTCTTTTATATGGAAGTAAACATTTCACAAGGAAAGGAACGACAGAAAAACTAACCCGACAAAAAGGCAAATAAATACAGAGAAAAAATAAAATTAATATTAGGAAGTCCAGATTATCAACTTTAGTCAACTTTACAACGTTTATATTAACGACGTGACATCATCATGTTGCCTTCAGTTATATCAAAATTAACTAGCAACATCATCATTCTTCATAACCTGAATCAGATCGTCAGATATCAGATCAAACAATGTAATAATAACAATAAATAATAATTTGAAGCCATCTTAAAATCAGCTTACCTGGGCATCCCAGCATCTCAAATCTGAGAGCATAGTATGAACCTTGCTTAGTTCTGGGAAAGATTCTTACATATTGAGCGTAGATAGGTTGATAGAAAAGATGTGTAACAGGTGCAAAACGATCCCAGGATCCTTCAAAGGTCTGTTATCAAAATAAAACAAGAATAATTGGTAGTTTAAGCATCGTAAGCGTTGAAGTCAATCAAGAAATTTATTGTAGACAAAATACGACAAAGAGGATATATTTTCGGAGACATGACATCTGTAAAACAATCCGCAGCAAAACTCTACCGCGTCTGATTTGATGCAAATCAACATAGAAAACATTTTAAACTGAGAGCTTACTTCGACAGCACCATCTTCATCTACTACATCTCTCCATATATTATTCCCCAAACTGGTTTGTACACGATACGTCTTGGTCCAATACGGGTAAGTATCATCTGGACTTCCTTGCACGATAATACCTCGCAATATAATCTGACGATAGATATTTACTTCAATCCTCTGGCCACCACTAGAAGTCATCCAGATTCTTGGCCCATTTAGGCGTCCCTCCTCGGCATTATACACAGTGTAGTGCGATGACAAGATTTGCTCGTCAGTTATATTGTAGTCCTCTAACCCGATTGGTTCCAAACACGTGAAATCGACTGAAAAAAAGCAACCGAATTAATTTAGGTGCGGTGCAACAAAATGGCTTCGCCAAAATTCAAACCTACAACCTTCAGATCATTAGTTGAAACCGCTGCCATGAATTGAATAATACTTATCATACTAATGAACTGATATTTCACTTCCATATTTAACTGTTTTAACCTTATTATTCTACATTTGTTCTTCAATCTAATCATGCTAATTGTGATCTTACTTTGACAGCCCAGCAATTCAAACCGCATACTGATATTTCCATGCCATTCAGTAGGCACAACTCGAATGTACTGTGCTGTAATCGGTCCCTGAAATGTATTTGTGACCGGTGTATCACGATCTAAACTTCCAGGAAATACCTGCAACATATGAAATGAGTATATTGACTTATTGGATTCGTCGGACATGTCGGAACGGGTCACAATAATGCAAATATTTTGACTTAATATTGCATTGACCATTGCCGTTGACGACGTAGTTTTAATATCCTGTGTCTTTTATGCCGTTGTTGATCAGCATCAAGTAATAGGTCTAAAAAGAAGAATAAAATACTTTAGGGTAAGGATGCTTAGGGATTAGGTTAGAATATGTATGAATAAATGGACGAGAGTCTGAAATGAAATGTTTTATGTCAAATCATTTATAGGTTAATAACTGCGCATCGGTTATTTGGAGGGCATTGTGAAAAATCTAAACATTTTGCTTTTGGAACCGAGGAATATCCCGAGGGGCGCAGCCCCGAGAGATATTCCGAGGTCCAAAGCAAAATGTTTAGATTTTTCACAAAGCCCGACATATAACTGATGCAAAGTTATTAACCGAATTCATAACCGTCATTTTTAACTCATCACTCAACCAAATCTCAAGATTTTATTCTCCGAAATTTGTTGAAATATACATTTTTTATCAAAACTTATATTTCGCCCTTCAAAAAGTCGCACAGTCTAAAACGGACTTACCAATTACAGCACTGCGCAATCACGCCATGTGCAAATATGGTAGTTGCGTGCGCGTGTAGAGTTCCGGCGCAACAGATGCGCACTACGCGGAAGTCATTGTACCGCGTAAGCATACGCGGAGGTCATTGATGGATATCAATAACCTCCGCGCCGGTACACCGCGGTGTGCGTAAATCATCTAACGACCAATTTGATTGGGACGCAAATATCATGGCGTAATACGCGGAGATTATGAATAATTATTAATAGTGAAATGGATTTTACGATGTAAGTTACGATGGATCTTTAAGCCTTACGAAGTGTCGTAAATATTAGTGATATGGCCTAGGTCTACTTGCGCGGGTTATTTTAATCTCATAAACGGTATTTGTCGAGAGTATAATTATTTCAGACCCGCCTTGTATTCGTCATTTTCCAATTATCAGGTGATTATCCCTACTGTATCCTTACCTTGTTGTTTCCATCACCATCTTTCACAAAGAGCCAGTCGACATTATTTAAGCTATGCTGGACTTGAAATCTCGTCACCCACTTATCAGTACTTGGATTGCCTTTAACAATTACTCCAGTAATTGAAATTTGACGCAGCAAACTAGCCTGAATCCATTGATTTTGGTCGTCAAATTCGGCAACCCAAGCTCCTTGAGATTCCGGTGATTCTGGTTGATGGTTAAGACGAGCACTAGTGGCACTAGTGTCATTGTTTAGTTTGGATGATGCAGTTAATTGACTATCGGTGATGTTACCATCTTCTAGTCCTAAGGGGTCGACACAGGGAAGTTTTTCACCTGCATACGAAACAATTGCATGGTTGTTTGCTTATAATGGTTTTGAAATTTTGTCATGTTAAAATTTCGTGGAAAAATATCGATCGCAATTTCAATGATACGCTCACTGGTTATTTAACCTATGCCAAAACCATTTAAAGACCCTGAAAGTGAACAATTATATTACAATGACAAAATCAGTTACAATTTCATTATTGCTCACCAATGCTACATTGAAAATCTAACACCTTCAACCACTCAAGAGTGAAAATCTTATATCAATATCAAAATATCAATTACAATACCTATCACGTATATTATTGGACGGCAAACACAAGCCCTACACTTGGTTTCAGAGAAGAACGGCAGTCCCTTGTGTTTCCTTCAAGGGCGCCGATCTGTGCCAACGTATTCAGTCAATCAGATAATCGGTCTATTACTAAGATTGTCAGACGACTGAATCAGCCAGTCAGAATCCCACATCCGTGTTTACGCTGTGCACACCCTCAAAATGTAAACAACTGCCGTTCTTCTCTGACATTCACTCTAGACGATAAAGTGTAAAACGCTCTTATAAATCCAGCCAGGAAATTTCCTGTCATCATATAAGGACAATATGAACCAACGATGTTTACCTGTGCAGCCAAGAAGTTCCAGTCGTAGTACGATGGCACCAAACCATTCAAGTGGGTGGATTCTTATGTACTTTGCGATTACCTCCTCATGAAACAAGTGTATCGCTGGAGTGGTTCGATCCCAGCACCCTTCAAAGGTCTAAGAAGGTGTTAAACATGGTGTTTATAAATAAAATAACAATTCTCTTAGCTGGTGCTTATTTAAATGTAAGTAATTCTTCATCGAATATAGAAACTTTTATTTCTTGCTGATGTCAATGCGTCTGGTCCGAGTCTGACATCACACCTGATAGCACGACGATATTGCATGAACAAGACGAACCAGAAATAACGCCCATGAGGAACTACACGGAGAAGGTACGTTACGAGGGGTAATTAAATGTTGTCACGCAAAATTATTTGGGCCTTGTTTATTAAATTGTATTGGGAATGATTCAATTCAAGTAAGTACCGAGATTAAGGATTACAAAATGATAACATGTCCAGAGAAGGGATTATGTGTTCAACAATAGATTCTATACTTACTTCAATAGTAAAGTTACTACCCACTACAGCGTTCCATTCTTTTCCATCCAGGCTAAACATGACATGATATCTGGTCACCCATTGGTCAGCATTCGGATTCCCTTGCAAGATGACGCCAGTTACTGGTGTGCTACGATATAAATCGATCTGAAGCCATTGGTTTTGATCATTAACGCCAGCTGTCCAAGTTTTTGGAGAATTTAAGCGAGCCTGGTATGGATATACATTGTCTTCGGAACTCAAAGCAGTTATTTGAGAGTCGGCGATTGTGCCGTTTTCGATTCCAAGGTTGTCATTGCAGGGCAAAACTGGTACTGCGGAGATAGATATGATATTCTTCAAATCATATTTTCGTACATTATGGGGGCCTGCTCTACCCAGCACTACACAATGAAGTCACATTACTTTAAACTATGAAGAACGTTAACCTTTCTTTTTGATCATGTTAATAGTTAGTACATGCTTTAGGGGTGATAAATACAATATCATTGATAAATTTACATTCTATCAACAATTATAATGCTTTATGTGACTGGTTTGTTTTGTACCATCAGCAGTCCAGGCAGAATACGTGCGCTTCAGGTTTTGTTCAGGACTCTTGCAATTAAAAAAATGTACGCCGTTGAACAGTGATTAGGATATTTAATGCTACCCCCTCATGCAAATCGAATCGATAGACTGACCAATCCCTTACATTTATTTACGGACAGATCACACAAACCACATCCTAAACCAGGTGATACTAAACCTAACTTTTCACTCCCCGTCAGTACTTAAAAGGGCATTTCGTGATCCACAGCATCATCCCCCCACTTTTCTAAAAAAAAGTTGAGATTTTTATATCACTGGAAACCTCTGGCTACATAACGTTTATGTACAAAATATTTCTTGCACATTAATTCGTTTAGCAAAAATATCGCCAAATTTGGATTTCGTTCTGGTGCACAAGAACGACATTACAACACATTGTCTATGGCGCAGTGTAATACACATAATCATGCATAACTCGCAAACGCAAAATCGGAATCAACTGAAATTTTGGGAATAGGTTTTTTTTGTAGATATCTCCATAAAAAGAGGATGCTAGAATCACGAAATACTCCTGTAAGTTGCAGAAGATAAATAAATACCTCGCACTTTCTTTTTTCTCAGCTTTCTAGTATGGTACATTTTGATCAATCCATTTTATGGACAAGAAATGCCCAATATTGAGATTGACTTACGTTGACATCCCAAAATCTCCAAACGAAGACTGATATGACTATTCCATTCCACGGGTATGATGCGCACATATTGGGCTTCGACAAGAGAGTGGAAGAGATGAATAACATCTGTGTCTTTATCCCAACTACCTTCAAAGACCTATGATAAACATTTGTGAAAGTACAATGACATGCATTGATAAAAGCGCGTACGGTCTATATAGTGACCTGTTGACGTGTTGTGTTCTTGAAGATGACACTTGACCTCGAGTAGTCCTCTTCACTCAGGTGTGCAAATGGGTTGGGAAAGTATAATTGAAGACCGAATTAAAAAGACTAGTTTGCGTATGAAGTCCTGTCAACAAGACCAAAAATGCCATACTGCGCAGGTCAGCAACCAATAACCGGTGCGCCTTTGTCATGACGTCAGACGCAAACTAGTCTTTTTAATTCGGTCTTTAATTATAAGCAGTCTCGTTGTGTGGATGATATGCGACCCACTGGACACGCAACATTATACACAGAAATCGCTAAAATGAAAAGAGATGCACAAAACAGTGTGACCACCACATGTACCTTTCATCTTTACATTGATGAATTGGTTACAGGGAGCACATTGCAGTTCAGACTTTGTAATTCTATTGATTCCAAGATACACGCCATGCCGTAAGAATTCCGAGGTCATGCAAGTTAAAATAAGTCCTTCTTGAATTGCCATAAAACCCTATAGCACATTGTTCGCGCGACAAGTAGGTGTAGATAATGTTACTTTGTCAAAACCCAATGGGTACACCCCGTACAATTATTTTTCAGTACATGCCCCTGGGTTGTGCAGATCCTCTCCATAAGAACTGTGTTAACCATGTTGCTTGTGATCTACGTGAGTCAGATGATATGTAAATGATGTAAGTAAATTGGCAAGTTATAATTTCCCATAAGCAATGCGCCTTACTGCTGGGACTCTAACAAAGATGGATGAATAGGATATAAAATCGAACATTCGCTATAATACACCCGCCTTGATCACAGTCCCTCCGTAAGGCACATGGTGTATGGGACATCGCAACCACGTTAATATTCTATTTGTACCCACCTCATCGGCTCCATGCTCGTCTGTAACATATTCCCAAACAGAACCATCCAGACTTGAAGAAACTTTATACCTCGTAACCCATTCATTTTTATCTTGTCTTCCTTGTATTATCACACCACCAATCCGTGTTTGGCGATACAGACTTATTTGAAGCCATTGGTTAGAATCAACCGTATCAGCAATCCAGCCTCCTTTGGTAATATTCGGTGTGCTTTGAAAGTTAAGACGTCCATACCGCGCGGATGTCTCGCCACTTGATGCAGATAATTGTCCATCTACAATGCGACCATCTTCAAGTCCCAAAGCGGCTGCAGAAAGATCTTCTATGCATTCTAAAGTTGGAACTAAATAAAGCAATAAAAATGTTAGCATTGTCGTATAAAGTTCAGTGAACTTTGCCAAACGAGTTGGACACTAACCGGGAACAGCGAACTGCTATTTTCTATCAGGCATCTGTGATTTGCTTTCCAAATTTCAAATTTGACAGGGGACGACTTTTGCAATGGTAATGTCGAATTGGGCCTTACTGACATTATGAACAGGTATTTTGTGACATGTATAAGATATGATGTGTTGGTAGTATTTGAAGTCACGAAAACCTTTGACCACTTCACCTATTATAACCTTCCATACCTGAACCCTGAAGCAACACGTCGTCGCGCTATGTTCGATTGTTCAGTGTTTGAAATAAAGCGCCTAAAGTCAAAGGTAACTGTAACCTGATGTTGAAGATAAGTGAACTTGCAACCTGATGTCGAAGGTAAGTGTAACCTGATGTCGAAGGTAAGAGACTTTGCAACCTGATGGCGAAAAGGAAAGTGGCTTTCAAACTGATGTCACAGGTAAGTTACCTTGGAACTTGATGGCGAAGGTAAGTGAACTTGCAACCTGATGTCGAAGGTAAGTGATCTTGGGGTGGCCGATCCCCACCCCATAAGCTCCTAGCCTTACCATTATTAATGCTTTTCATGGTGTTACATATTTAGATTCCATGGTGTTAAATATTATATAAACACACTTAATTGTTATATATTATTATTTATGGCTTAATCAGTGAGTCGTATGCATGGTCAAGAGAATACATTCCTATGTCTCTGTTGATGGTTTTGTCACCCCCTCTGCGAATCCATATTGTTTCGTGGATCTGTCTGTCATTGATTCCTTTTTCTTTGTTCTGGTCTAATTTCTGTTGCTTATCATCTTCTCGGCATCTTCTTGATGTTTTTTAAGCCTTCTTGCAAACCCTCTACCTGTTTTGCCCACATAAGTTTTGTCACATCCTTTGTAACTACTTCACATATCTCGTTGCTGGGATCCTTTTTATCTATGGGGTAAAGCTCTTGAAAGTGTTGTGGGGTTTCATGACGGTAGCTATCCGTAAAAGATGCGTTGAATGACGAACATTGCTTTAGATGGATCGCTGCCTGATTTGTTTGGTTTTAGTGCCCTTCTTGTTTTGTTTTGCATTTGTTGTTTAACCTTTTTAATTGTATATTTTGGATAGCCGCAGTTTGCAAGGGCTCTTATTATTCTTTCTCCCTCTTCCTTTTTGTCTTCGACATCGGTCACTATGTTGTACATTCTGTTTAAGAGCGTCTAATAGTGTCTAAGATTGTTCTCGTATTACGCCGAGTTTCTGATGTAACGGATGCTGTAAGGTAAAGTTCAGTTATTGATCTGTGTCAAGAGACCGAATCTGTAAAAAAAAAAACCTTATTCACACAAACATTATTAAGTCTTAGGTTTCTGATGGTATAAAAATCTCAACTGTTTTATTTGCGGCTTTGATTGGGCAGCACTGATATGCATGTTTAAAAATTAAAACAAATATGTTACATGATTTACAATATGATTCAAAAAGCTACCTTTACAACCAAGCAATTCCATTCTGATGTAGATATAGGACTGCCATGCCACTGGTAATATCCTGATATACTGTGCTTCTATATCTTGGGAGAAGAAGTGCCTTGCATAGACGTCGTGAACCCAATTACCTTCAAAAATCTACAAAGGTAAATGATTATTTACTGAACAGTGTACTTCAGGTATATTTTTAAATGCGCTTTTATAAATACCCACGTGACCAGATGGCCAGTGCCACATTTGCATTACATCATTGAAACTCACTGTCAATCACTGAAATGGCGACCATTGAGGGAATGGCTACAGTTGTGACCTTGTTTCGTGGCTAGCACTGGCAAGGAACATTAAATGGAGGTCCGATGCTAATTTGCAAGGATAATTGATATCGAAGAAGAATAGATTACGTAACGCATTGTTCCTTTGATGCCGATTTGATTTGCCCCCGGGCTCATGATTATTGCACACACCCCACCCACCCCACCCCCATGTACAAGCATAACTAATTTTTATTTATTTATTTATTTATTTATTTATTTATTTATTTATTTATTTACTTATTTATTTATTTATTTATTTATTTATTTATTTAATTATTACAAATATTACTTGTTCACCCTTTAGGTTTGGCGTATCTCACTCAATGGAATAATTGTGTACAACATTCCCCGTGTTTGACGACATAGTGGCATATCAGTGACATACACCACTATGTCGCAAATATGCCACTATACGCCACCATTTTGGTATATCATAGCTGTGTGGCCAATATGGATATGAATTCAAATATTATTCGACATCCTGGCGTATCACGTGTCCTATGTCAATTTTGAATGGAGAATAATTTGTCAAAAAATTTGACATACTGACGTATAAGTTTAATGACCACAATGTATTTTATACATTAAATGTAACTTTTTGTAAATATTTAAAAATATTTATATTTTCAAATCCATCCAAGAAAAGGCGACATTTTAATCGAGGCAATGTATGTAAAAGTTGCAAAAACTTAAGATGCAATTATCTCAAAATGACCAATTTCGTGATACACCACTATGTCATCCGAGCTAGTCGAGCGACGGTCTAATTGTGTTAACATATTTCTCAAGTACATTTTTGTGTGTTTATGTCAATTTCCTTATTTTCTTATCTCAACACCAATTATAATATAGATCACTCTCATCTTATCGTTAAATGCGTTCTTTTAACTTTGTGACCTGATATATTTGGAAAATCAAATTCTTTAAAACTTACGTATAACATAAAATGTCATCCCTTTCAAGTACTCATGCAAAAAGAACATGTAAATGTTTTTTGTAAATGTGACTAATTCCTAATGGAATTACCGACATTTATGCAGCGTGTTATTGGTAGCCTACAGTGTTTTTATTAATGATAATTATCATGATCATGTAATATATTGATTTCAAGTGAAAGGCCCTATTTTTCTCATAAACATATTGAAATTAGAAGTTCCAACTCAGTGTATTTCCGAAGATATTATCAAAAAACTGAGCTTACTGAAGATATCATCAAAAATATGAGCTTTCATCTCATAGCAAAATCAGCATTTTGATGAGGTAAAGTGGGGGATGAGATTGGCAATCAGGTTGCCCACCTTTAACAAGACACGGCAGAAAACGGTAAAATTACTCTAATAGCACGTGTTGAACTGTGATCATGGTAAAAGCAAACAGTTAACCGACTAATGGGTCTTTTCCTTTACAGTCTCTTTTTTAATTTATTCCAATTAAGTTTGTTGTGTTAATACTTCACCTCAGTTTCACCATCTTCATCCGTAACATTATGCCAAATAAAACCATCCAGACTCGTTATCACACTGTAGGTTTTCACATAATAATTATAACGGGATGATATTCCTTGCATGATAACACCAGTAACAATTGTCTGACGAAGAAGATTGACTTGCAACCAACTGTTGTCAGCTATAGATGGACGCCATCCAGAGCTACCATCTAGACGAGCGTATTGTACCGTGCCACTAGTCGAGGTAATCTGGTTAAGTAATATATCGCCATTCTTCATTCCAAGGTAGTCTTGACACGAGACTCTTTGGGCTAGATGTACAAGGTGCTGAAGTAGTTAGTATTCTTTTATATGGAAGTACACATTTCACAAGGAAAGGAACGACAGAAAAACTAACCCGACAAAAGGCAAATAAATACAGAGAAAAAATAAAATTAATATTAGGAGGTCCAGATTATCAACTTTAGTCAACTTTACAACGTTTATATTAACGACGTGACATCATCATGTTGCCTTCAGTTATATAAAAATTAACTAGCAACATCATCATTCTTCATAACCTGAATCAGATCGTCAGATATCAGATCAAACAATGTGATAATAACAATAAATAATAATTTGAAGCCATCTTAAAATCAGCTTACCTGGGCATCCCAGCATCTCAAATCTGAGAGCATAGTATGAACCTTGCTTAGTTCTTGGAAAGATTCTTACATATTGAGCGTAAATAGGTTGATAGAAAAGATGTGTAACAGGTGCAAAACGATCCCAGGATCCTTCAAAGGTCTGTTATTAAAATAAAACAAGAATAATTGGTAGTTTAAGCATCGTAAGCGTTGAAGTCAATCAAGAAATTTATTTTAGACAAAATACGACAAAGAGGATATATTTTCGGAGACATGACATCTGTAAAACAGTTCGCAGCAATACTCTACCGCGTCTGCTTTGATGCAAATCAACATAGAAAACATTTTAAACTGAGAGCTTACTTCGACAACACCATCTTCATCTACTACATCTCTCCACATATGCTTCCCCAAACTGGTTTTAACACGGTATGTCCTGGTCCAATATGGGTAATTATCATCTGGACTTCCTTGTACGATAATACCTCGCAATATAATCTGACGATATATATTAACTTCAATCCACTGGTCAGTACCAGAAGTCAACCACATTCTTGGCCCGTTTAGGCGTCCATACTTGGCGCTATCCGCATTATAGGGTGATGACAAGAATTGCTCGTCAGTTATATTGTAGTCCTCTAGCCCGATTGGTTCCAAACACGTAAAATCGACTGAAAAAAAGCAACATTATCAAACCCAATCCTTTATGGCGCAACACAAGATGGTGCAACCTTCAGATCATCAGTTGAAACCCGCTGCCATGAATTGAATAATACTTATGAACTGATCATTTCACTTTCTTGTTAAGCTGTTTTAACCTCTGTTTATTATTCTACCTTTGTTCTTCAACCTAATCGTGGTCTTACTTTGACAGCCCAGCAATTCAAACCGCATACTGATATTTCCATGCCATTCAATAGGTACAATTCGAATGTACTGTGCTGTAATCGCTTCTTGAAATGTATTTGTGACCGGTGTATCACGATCGAAACTTCCAGGAAATACCTGCAACATATGAAATGAGTATATTGACTTATTGGATTCGTCGGACATGTCGAAACGGGTCACAATAATGCAAATATTTTGACTTAATATTGCATTGACTATTGCTGTTGACGACGTAGTTTTAATATCCTGTGTCTTTTATGCCGTTGTTGATCAGCATCAAGTAATAGGCCTAAAAAGAAGAATAAAAGACTTTAGGGTAAGGATGCTTAGGGATCATGTTAGAATATGTATGAATAAATGGACGAGAGTCTGAAATGAAATATTTTATTTCAAAATCATAGTGAAATAGATTTTACGATGCGTTATAAGTTACGATGGATCTTTAAGCCTTACGAAGTGTCGTAAATATTAGTGATATGGCCCAGGTATACTTGCGCGGGTTATTTTAATCTCATAAACGGTATTTGTCGAGAGTATGGTTCTTTCAGACCCGCCTTGTATTCGTCATTTTCAAATTATCAAGTGATTATCCCTACTGTATCCTTACCTTGTTGTTTCCATCACCATCTTTCACAAAGAGCCAGTTGACGTTATCTAAGCTATGCTGGACTTGAAATCTCGTCACCCACTTATCAGTACTTGGATTGCCTTGAACAATTACTCCAGTAATTGAAATTTGACGCAGCAGACTAGTCTGAATCCATTGATTTTGGTCGTCAAATTCGGCAACCCAAGCTCCATGAGATTTCGGTGATTCTGGTTGATGGTTAAGGCGAGCCCTAGTGGCACTAGTGTCATTGTTTAGTTTGGATGATGCAGTTAATTGACTGTCGGTAATGTTACCAGCTTCTACGCCTAAGGGGTCCACACAGGGAAGTTTTTCACCTGCAGACGAAAAAATTGCATGGTTGTTTGCTTATAATGGTTTTGAAATTTTGTCATGTTAAAATTTCTTGGAAAAATATCGATCGCAATTTCTAGGATACGCTCACTGGTTATTTAACCTATGCCAAAACCATTTAAAGACCCTGAAAGTGAACAATTATATTACAATGACAAAATCAGTTACAATTTCATTATTGCTCACCAATGCTACATTGAAAATCTAACACCTTCAACCACTCAAGAGTGAAAATATCAATAACAATACCTATTCTATCACGTATATTATTGGACAGCAAACACAAGCCCTACACTTGGTTTCAGAGAAGAACGGCAGTCCCTTGTGTTTCCTTCAAGGGCGCCGATCTGCGCTAACGTATTCAGTCAATCAGATAATCGGTCTATTACTATGATTGTCAGACGATTGAATCAGCCAGTCAGAATCCTACATCCGTGTTTACACTGTGCACACCCTCAAAATGTAAACAAATGCCGTTCTTCTCTGACAGACACTCTAGACGATAACGTGTAAAACGCTCTTATAAATCAAGCCAGGAAATTTCCTATCATCATAAGGACAATATGAACCAACGATGTTTACCTGTGCAGCCAAGAAGTTCCAGTCGTAGTACGATGGCACCAAACCATTCAAGTGGCTGGATTCTTATGTACTTTGCGATTACCTCCTCATGAAACAAGTGTATCGCTGGAGTGGTTCGATCCCAGCACCCTTCAAAGGTCTAAGAAGATGTTAAACATGGTGTTTATAAATAAAATAACAATTCTCTTAGCTGGTGCTTATTTAAATGTAAGTAATTCTTCATCGAATATAGAAACTTTTATTTCTTGCTGATGTCAATGCGTCTGGTCCGAGTCTGACATCACACCTGATAGCCCGATGATATTGCATGAACAAGACGAACCCAAAGTAACGCCCATGACGAACTACACGTTACGAGGGGTAATTAAATGTTGTCACGCAAAATTATTTGGGCCTTGTTTATTAAATTGTATTGGGAATGATTCAATTCAAGTAAGTACCGAGATTAAGGATTACAAAATGATAACATATCCAGAGAAAGGAATATGTGTTCAATAGATTCTATACTTACTTCAATAGTAAAGTTACTATCCACTACAGCGTTCCATTCTTTTCCATCCAGGCTAAACATGACATGATATCTGTTCACCCATTGGTCAGCATTCGGATTCCCTTGCAAGATGACGCCAGTTACTGGTGTGCTACGATGCAAATCGATCTCAAGCCATTGGTTTCGATCAGTAACACCAGCTGTCCAAGTTTTTGGAGAATTTAAGCGAGCCTGGTATGGATATACGTTGTCTTCGGAACTCGATGCAGATATTTGAGCGTCGACGATTGTGTCGTTTTCGATTCCAAGGTTGTCATTGCAGGGCAAAACAGGTACTGTGAAGATAGATATGATATTCTTCAAATCATAATTTTCGTACAATATGGGGCCTGTTCTACCCAGCACTACACAATGAAGTCACATTACTTTAAACTATGAAGAACGTTAACCTTTCTTCTTGATCATGTTAATAGTTAGTACGTGTTTTAGGGTTGATAAAATTAATACAATATCATTGATAAATTTACATTCTATCAACAATTATAATGCTTAATGTGACTGGTTTGTTTTGTACCATCAGCAGTCCAGGCAGAATACGTGCTCTTCAGGTTTTGTTCAGGACTCTTGCATTTAACAAAATGTACGCCATTGAACAGTGATTAGTTTATTTAATGCTACCCCCTCATGCAAATCGAATCGATAGACTGATGACCAATCTCTTACAATTATTTACGGACAGATCACACGAACCACATCCTAGACCAGGTGACACTAAACCTAACTTTTCACTCCCCTTCAGTACTTAAGTTGCAGGAGATAAATAAAAACTTCGTACTTTCTTTTTTCTCAGCTTTCTAGTATGGTACATTTTGATCAATGCATTTTGTGGATAAAAAAATGCCTAATATTGAGATTGACTTACGTTGACATCCCAAAATCTCCAAACGAAGACTGATATGACTATTCCATTCCACAGGTATGATGCGCACATATTGGGCTTCGACAAGAGAGTGGAAGAGATGAACAGCATGTGTGTCTCTATCCCAACTACCTTCAAAGACCTATGATAAACATTCGTGAAAGTGCAATGACTTGCATTGATAAAAGCGCGTTCGGTCTATATAGTGACCTGTTGACGTGTTGTGTTCTTGAAGATGACACTTGACCTCGAGTAGTCCTCTTCACCCAGGTGTACAAATGGGTTGGGAAAGTAAGCACTCTAGTTGTGTGGATGATATGCGACCCACTGGACACGCAACATTATACACAGATATCGCTCTCAATCGCTAAATGAAAACCTGAGCGCAAGAAGACCGTAAGTCCTCTTGGCCCCTCACCATGTATACACTAAAGTTACGTATAGTTTCTTAGGGTTTTATAATGTTTAATACATGTTCCAGGGTGACAATATCATGAAAGGTTGTGAAAGACTTGTTTTGGCTCCTGAACATGTATAAAACATTACCAAACTATACGAAACTATACGCAACTTTAGTGTATACATGTTGAGGGGCCAAGTGGACTTGCGCTCAGGTCTTCAAATGAAAGAGATGCACAAAACAGTGTGACCACCACATGTACCTTTCATCTTTACATTGATGAATTGGTTACAGGGAGCACATTGTAGTTCAGACTTTGTACTTCTATTGATTCCAAGATACAAGCCATGCCGTAAGAATTCCGAGGTCATGCCAGTTAAAATAAGTCCTTGACTTGCCATAAAAACCCTATAGCATATTGTTAGGCGACAAGTATAGGTGTAGATAATGTTACTTTGTCAAAACCCACTGGGTACACCTTGTACAATTATTTTTCAGTACATGCCCCTGGGTTGTGCAGACCCTTTCCATAAGAACTGTGTTAACCATGTTGCTTGTGATCTACGTGAGTCAGATGATATGTAAATGATGTAAGTAAATATGGCAAGTTACAATTTCCCATAAGCAATGCGCCTTACTGCTGGGACTCTAACAAAGGTGGATGAATAGGATATAAAATCGAACATTCGCTATAATACACCCGCCTTGATCACAGTCCCTCCGTAAGGCGCATGGTGTATGGGACATCGCAACCACTTTAATATTCTATTTGTACCCACCTCATCGGCTCCATGCTCGTCTGTAACATATTCCCAAAGAGAACCATCCAAACTTGAAGAAACTTTATACCTCGTAACCCATTCATTTTTATCTTGCCTTCCTTGCATTATCACACCCCCAATCCGTGTTTGGCGATACAAACTTATTTGAAGCCATTGGTTAGAATCAACCATATCAGCAACCCAGCCTCCTTTGGTAATATTCGGTGTGCTTTGAAAGTTAAGACGGCCATAGCGCGCGGATGTCTCGCCACTTGATGCAGATAATTGTCCATCTACAATGCGACCATCTTCAAGTCCTAAAACGGCTGCAGAAAGATCTTCTAGGCATTCTAAAGTTGGAACTAAATAAAGCAATAAAAATGTTAGCATTGCCGTATAAAGTTTAGTGAACTTTGCCAAACAAGTTGGACACTAACCGGGAACAGCGAACTGCTATTTTCTATCAGGCATCTGTGATTTGCTTTCCAAATTTCAAATTTGACAGGGGACCACTTTTGCATTACTGACATATAAGATATGATGTGTTGGTAGTCACGAAAACCTTTGACCACTTCACCTATTATAACCTTCCATACCTGAACAGTGTAACCTGATGCCGAAGGTAAGTGTAACCTGATGCCGAAGGTAAGTGTAACCTGATGTCAAAGGTAAGTGTAACCTGATGCCGAAGGTAAGTGTAACCTGATGTCAAAGGTAAGTGTAACCTGATGTCAAAGGTAAGTGTAACCTGATGCCGAAGGTAAGTGTAACCTGATGTCAAAGGTAAGTGTAACCTGATGCCGAAGGTAAGTGTAACCTGATGCCGAAGGTAAGTGTAACCTGATGTCGAAGGTAAGTGTAACCTGATGTCGAAGGTAAGTGTAACTTGATGTCAAAGGTAAGTGTAACCTGATGTCAAAGGTAAGTGTAACCTGATGCCGAAGGTAAGTGTAACCTGATGTCGAAAGTAAGTGTAACCTGATGCCGAAGGTAAGTGTAACCTGATGTCAAAGGTAAGTATAACCTGATGTCAAAGGTAAGTGTAACCTGATGTCAAAGGTAAGTGTAACCTGATGCCGAAGGTAAGTGTAACCTGATGTCAAAGGTAAGTGTAACCTGATGTCAAAGGTAAGTGTAACCTGATGCCGAAGGTAAGTGTAACCTGATGTCGAAGGTAAGTGTAACCTGATGCCGAAGGTAAGTGTGACCTGATGCCGAAGATAAATGTAACCTGATGTCGAAGGTAAGTGTAACCTGATGTAGAAGGTAAGTGTAACCTGATGTCAAAGGTAAATGTAACCTGATGTCAAAGGTAAGTGTAACCTGATGCCGAAGGTAAGTGTAACCTGATGCCGAAGGTAAGTGTAACCTGATGTCGAAGGTAAGTGTAACCTAATGCCGAAGGTAAGTGTAACCTGATGTCAAAGGTAAGTGTAACCTGATGTCGCTGATGCCGAAGGTAAGTGTAACCTGATGTCGAAGGTAAGTGTAACCTGATGCCGAAAGTAAGTGTAACCTGATGCCCTGATGTCGAAGGTAAGTGTAACCTGATGCCGAAGGTAAGCGACTTTGCAACCTGATGTCGAAGATAAGTTTAATCTGATGTCACAGGTAAGTGACCTTGGAACTTGATGGCGAAGGTAAGTGATCTTCGGGTGGTCGATCTCCACCCCATAAGCTCCTAGCCTTACCATTATTAATACTTTTCATGGTGTTACATATTTATATTCCATGTTGTTAAATATTATATACACACACTTAATTGCTTGATATTATTATTTATGGCTTTATCAGTGAGTCGTATGCATGGTCAAGAGAATACATTCCTATGTCTCTGTTTATGGTTTGGTCACCCCCTCTGCGAATCCATATTGTTTCCTGGATCATTCTGTCATTGATTCCTATCTGTTTTGCCCACATAAGTTTTGTAACTACTTCGCATGTCTCGTTGCTGGGATCCTTTTTATCTATGGGGTGGACAAGTAAAGCTCTTTAAACATGTTAAAGTGTTGTGGGGTTTCATGACGGTAGCTATCCGGTGTTTCCAAAAGATGCGTTGAAGTTTCTGTGAAAGCCCTACTATGTATGGAATGACGACCATTGCTTTAGATGGATCGCTGCCTGATTTGTTTGGTTTTGATGCCCTTCTTGTTTTGTTTTGCATTTGTTGTGTAACCTTTTTAATTGTCTATTTTGGGTAGCCGCCGTTTGCAAGGGCTCTTATTATTCTTTCTTCCTCTTCCTTTTTGTCTTCGTCTTCGGTCACTATGTTGTACATTCTGTTTAAGAGTGTCTAATAGTGTCTGAGAATGTTCTCGTATTACGCCGAGTTTCTGATGTAACGGATGCTGTAAGGTAAATTTCAATTATTGATCTGTGTGGGTCTTTTACGGTTAACCAATAATTTGATGGCTCAATCTTGTAGGACGATCAGGGTATCAAGTTCATCCTAGGTGATCTTTATGTTCCCGGTGTGATCTATTGTATTGGGGTGTTCACTCAACTGTTCGGTGGTACCCTTTTGGATGATTTCAAGGACATCGTCAACATAACGGCGCAACGATTCGGTTTATAATCTAGTGGTGCGCTGGCATGGCCTGTTCTACCAAACACTCATGTAAATATTGGCGATAATAGCACCTACTGGGCTTCCTATATCTGTCCCAAAGCATTGACGACATATGCTGCCACGGATAGAGAAGTATGTAGTTGTCACAGTAAAACCTAGCAATTCAATGACGTCTTCTATGCTAAGATTTGTGCGTGTCGAGATACTTTCGTCTTGATGACATCTAACGCTTTTTCAACCGGTGTCTTCGTAAAAAGTGACACAACATCATGTACAATAAACATGCCCCATCCTTCGATGCAATGCCAGTCAGCTCATCTGTAAAATATTTTGAGTTGGTCACGTGGTAGCTCGTGGTGCTCAGTTTTTCACGCAATTGGTGCAAGGGTCTCTGCCAAGGCCTTTGAAGTTTTATAACTTACACTACCGATGCAATGTGCAATATACAATAGGTCGTATTGGAATTGGAATTTATTCTCTTAACCATACGACTCACTGATTAAGCACACATCACATCGTGGGAACGAGACTACCAGTTCTCGCGGAAGATGCAGTGTGCCTGGACAGCGCCTGGGAACAAGCTGGCATACCCTGCTATTGAAAGCTAAGAAGTGAGTAAAAACTTTGCATTTGTCTATCAAAATATCCCACAAATGCAACTCTTCAATGTTTTATATTAATATATTAAAAGTTCCATATTCAAGCTACATACTAGCATTTTAAGGAGACTGGGTTAAATATTTAGTACTTACCTAATAGTCCCAACAGTTCAATCTGAAAAGTTGCTGTATACAAGCCTTCCCATTCAACTGGACGAATTCGGATATATTGTGCCAAGATAGGGCCATAGAACAGATGAGTGGCAAGTTGATTATGGATCCAATTCCCTTCAAAAATCTGAAAGTACCGTGAAGTTTTTGTTCAATATGTTGGTGTTTGAAAAATGTATTTATTAATAACGGGGTGGATAGGACTCTTGTCAAATCTGATTGTGAACTAATTAAAGTCTTATTCAGATTCCCTTTTACAAATTAAGCGTACTGCTAGCCGTCCAGCGCGTATTATTTGCACAAGGTCCAATGCACACGCTTGGCGTCGCGCGCGTATACGCGATGGTTAAGCTGTCAAATGAAATCTGAATAAGACTTTATACAGATTATGGCTTTCTCTCGTGGTGTTCAAGAAGAACTGGAAAACATATCTCTATTAAATGCGTTTTAAATTGTTTGATGACTCTTACGTTTGCGCTTTATTTTTGTATGCCTTATGCTTTCCTTATCCAATTTTGATAATGATTTTTAATTAGTATGATATACAGATGGGTGATTCACTTTGGACTGCTTTCTCTGTGTTTTTATTCGTCTGGCCGACGTTTGTTGCTGAAGTCTTGCGGCCTTCAGTTGACATTTTATTGCTCAGAATAAATTAATATTATAAGCATACCTCTGTGTATCCGTTTTCATCGGTGACGTTTTCCCACGACACACCGTCCAAACAGACATCCACCCTGTATCGTGACGTATAATAGTTGCTTGAAGGTCGACCTAAGGTAACTACACCAGTAACGTTAGTTTGTCGCCACAAACTAATCTGAAACCATGGCTTCAAATCCCCTGATCCAGCGGTCCAGTAACCAAGATTAAGACGTCCAGCTGAAGTTACACTACCAGAGCTATACGTTATTTGGTTGTCAGTTATTAACTTGCTCTCCATGCCCAGAGGATCGGTGATCATATCAGGTACTAATAGCATGAGAAATAAAAGTAATTTAATATTGAAAAGATCATGAAACTATTAGGATGCATATCAGCAACACGGCGTTAATTATTCTTAGATTCTACATGTAACAATACAACGCACAGTAGGTATTTTATAGGGTCATCAAAGCCAGTCGATTGGTTATACAAAGGTGACGTCATATTGTCCCACATCGTCCAATATATTGTTTGCCCTGTGTATTTTACGTTGTACCGCAATGAGAATGTAAACATGGCCATCGTTCTGCCGACTGCATGACCATCGTTTTGTCGATTGGTTGCTGCTGAACGTGATTTAAACACAAGCACTTGTTATTTGTGTGATTATGTACCGTATTAATTTTGTACCAAATGAATAATGTACATTAAGTTTAAGGAGATTGAAATTTGCTAATGTAGCTTACGTCATGCGCGTATTTTTTTGGGGGGGCTTTGGGGGCGCCAGCCCCCCGGGGTCAAAGTAGGGGCGGCAAAAACGAAGGGGCGACAAAAAGAAGGGCGGCAAAAAGAAGAAGGGGCGGCAAAAGAATTAGTAAAGAAAAAAGGGCTGAAAATTCTTTTTTTTTTTTTTTGCTCTTCACTTTTTCAAACCACCGAAAAAAAAATTGGGTCAACCTTTTCGGGCTGTTGAGGAAGGGCCGGCAAAATGTGATATTCTTCAGCCCCCCGGGATAGGAGCGACCATGGTACGCCACTGTACGTCCTACGGCTTCTGCATGTTTTATCAAAGTGATGAATGCCTGCTTCTTCCAAACGCACCACTGGATCCAGTAATTGACATGACCGGACTTAATATAAAGTATAGGTCTAATATCTGGTGACTTCAAGTGGATCCTATGGTGCGTTCGGAGGAGGCAGTCTTTTCGAAAATACCTATGGATGGTGATCATTTTGATACAGCCTATATTCTTGTAAAAATCACTGCCGTGACGTACCTGATATCAAAGTAACTTAAAGGCCCGGTCACACTGTGACGAAATATGTCAAAATGTTACTTTTTAAGATTTATTTTGCTTTTGTATCATACTTTTAAGGATTATGATACAATTTACCAAGAACACTGTTAAATGTAAATAAAATTCGGAGAAAAGAAGCAATGAATACACAGCGCGGGGAGTAACAAAGTCAACAGGCAATCATATATGTATTTGAAAAGCAATTTTATATGAAAAACATTTTCTGTCTTCATTTCTCTACTTACATCTGCATCCAAGAAATTCGAATCTAACTGCGATGTAAGTAAGCCATGTGATCGGTATTATACGCACAAATTGGCCCAGAATAGCAGTATAGAAGTAATGCGTTACAGGTGTTTTTCTGTCCCAACTTCCTTCAAATATCTTCAATAAGAATATTGTCACGAGTGCAATGTCCAGGGTGAAAGAAAGCAAAGGGAATCATGTATAGTCAAAATTATTATTATTATTATTATTATTATTATTATTATTATTATTATTATTATTATTATTATCATTATTATTATTATTATTAATCTACCTTACACAGAGTGGGCTGGCATTCAAATTTTAGATGTCTCTTGGACAAACATTAAAATTTGGTATCGCTATAAAATGTGTCATAAAAACAAAACGGCACATGCTAATTCCTTGATTTTTTCACACATGATCTCAAATGGATATGTTATGTATAAAATGTTTTTAAACCTAAAAGGTTCAACTTAAGGTTCTTAAGGGACTGTTGCGTTATTGACCCGCAGAATTTTCCGGGTCGGACGATCAAGGTAGACTAATACATAATCGGGCCGTGTTCTTTACATCATCGTCCCCTTGAATCACTGAAGAATGAAAAGGTCATTCATAAACCAGATAATTGAGATGAGCGTCACGACCGCCCGCCGTGAGAATCGATCTTGTAAATTGCCGGTACTCGATGCTATTGTTATAATTGGTAATAACTTCTCAAAACCACTTATCACAACACAAAAGGAAGCTGACCGCATGTAATAGCATTTCGCTGTCAATGTTTGATTTAAAAAAAAATAATAAGGGTAATTAATTTGCTTTTGAAAGTTATTTATTTTAAATTTTACACAATCTAAACAAAAATAAAGTTTTATTAATTCTATAGTCAAAAAGTCAAAAGTAGAGAAAAAAAACCCCTTCAGCAGTATTGACATATTTTCTTAAGAACTATTCGATCTGTTTGGAAAATAGTAGGCCTATATGTTTTTAATTTTGGCTAAAAAACTAGTA
Source organism: Amphiura filiformis (assembly GCF_039555335.1). NCBI lineage: Eukaryota > Metazoa > Echinodermata > Ophiuroidea > Amphilepidida > Amphiuridae > Amphiura > Amphiura filiformis. The sequence goes on along the minus strand of NC_092630.1, from coordinate 34,786,956 downwards.
GGCCTACACGCAAATTAATAACTCAAAATGTATACTGGTAGCACGCACTATATTTTGGATCTGAGCCAAATCAGCAGTGGTGTAGCCAGGGGGAGCCGGAGGTATATAACCCCCCAGAAAATTTTCAGGGATAAAATGGGAACAGCAAAAGAGAAAAATGTCGTTAAAATTACTAAAAACGGGATGAGAAAAGTGACAAATGGGACGAATATTTGGCTGTTTTACTTCATTCTAAAAGGCTGGCTTCACTGTTGCAAATCAGGCTCTCGAATCACAACCAAGTAATATAAAAACACGATTTTCTTAAACATGTTAAAGCGCATGCTACTTTTAAATAAAATTATTTTTCCTCATAGCTCAACCCAGGGGCTCAACGATGCAATATTAAAATTAAAGTTTAAAATGTCATATAGGCCTACATCTGAGTCTATTATCTGATTTAAACTATAACAGATTTATTATAATGAAATATAAACTAGGCCTAAACGAAAGCAAAATTAAAATTCAATATGACCCTAAAGATAAATAAATAAATATGTCAAAATAAAAATGAATTAATAAATAAAAAAAACAAGAAACGGCTTAAATATTGAAATGAAAAATGGATATGATAGATGAATATTAATTAAATAAATAAACAAATAAATATAAAGAGTTAAACAAGCAAATAAATATATAAATGGTCAGATATTGAGATGGATATATTCATGCAAATATGAACGCAAACGTGCTTAATAAATGCATTATACGCATTACCGTCAAAAGAGATAACATGTTTGCATCCAGTTCTTTTACGTCAAAACTTACAGATAAAACTGTAAATTTTTGGAACAAAATTAAAGCTTTTTCAATGAAATAAAAAGTATGCTTATACAGCTAAAACATGTTTAACCTTGTCTTGCTTGTTGCGAAAGTTTAATAGAATAAATGTTTATATAGCTTGGGCAGGATCGTCCATAAAGCATGATAGGTATAGGCATATTATAATACTTCTCGTGATTTAAATGTTGTATTATTTTATTTATTATAAATTAAGGAAATATATAGTAATTTAAGACGGTTTAATCAGGAATCGTTTCTCTAAATCAATAACATGGTTTATAAAAACTAGTCCAGTACTCCAGTTACGATCAATGTAATCGGTGACCAAACTAATTGACCACTTCAGCAAAGCACTTGAAATTGGCCACCGCAAATTGCTGTTTGAATACACGATCGATCTCAGGGTCATCATGGTCATGCTTCTTCCGTCCCGGTCTTTGAATTTCATCGGGTAGCTAAGCTTGTTTCGTCCCGGGTCGTCCCGGGCAGGTCTTTCGGGTCAATAACGCAACAGTCCCTAAATAAAAATGGATTCTGTTTTGACTCACCCTGTATAAACACGTATAGTCGAAGCATACTGATGAGTAGGATGTTTAGGGATAATAGTTCTAACGTATAGTTATAGCAGGTGTTCTGCGGGTGTTATCTAACAATTCATCGTATCAGATGGTCTGTGGCTATTTTGTTCTGGTTCAATCAGGAAGCATACTTATGCCTCAAATTTAAGTTAATATAAAACAACTAGCATCGATAACAATAACGCCAAAGAAACTTAATCTGTGTGTCTTACCTCTTCTACACCTGTTCCATCCCTCACAAAATCAAAGTCAACATTATCTAAGCTGAAATCCACTTTGTATGTTTTCAACCAATATTCATCAGCAGGTTCATCGGATTCTGGCCCCTGCACTATTACGCCGGTGACCCAAACTTGCCGATAGAAGTTCACTCCTATGTATTGGTTTGTATTTTGAGAAGAAGGACTCCACGCGCGGTAAGTAGACATTAAACGACTGTTTATTCGATCCCATCCGCTTCGTGTAGAATAGACCATTATTTGAGTATCAGTTATCATTTTGTTCTCGACTCCCATGGCGTCTGTGCATGGTAACTCTGGACCTAAAGAAGGAGAATTCACACCAGTGACCTAGCCAGGTTATCGGAACAGGGAAAAGGGAGCTCAAACTTGCGAATGTACCGATGTACCGACAAAATCATGACACCTTACCAGCTCTTACCGCTCCCTTCTGTAGCCTTTTCGTAGCGTAATTGAAAAAGGCCGAAAGGAAGAAGCGCATCGCAGATTTTGGCAAATTTTGTTCATATTGACTGTCGGTACACATTGCCTCGGGACCGTTTAAATTTTGGCGCGCCGAAATACAGCCTATCAGAATTATTATTTTAGCGGGCTGAAATAATTGTGGCCATCTTTGTCATAATTAAAACAATTTTCCGCGAAAACAATAATTTCACCGCGTTGAATTCAGAATCTCGACGCGTCAATATCAATTTCACCGCCGAGAAATTCAGAATTTTGCCGCGACATAATTTTATGCAAATAATTGAACAATAGGCCTACTGGCTTTAAGCAAACGAAAGATATCTGTTAGGCTAAAACAAAGTATTTTATAAGAAGTTGTACTTCCGTTCATGGTAATTAGCCACTGGTGTATTAGACTGAAGGAAAATCTCAAATATGTTCTTGATTAAAAGTTGGTACTTGAGGTATCTTCTAACTATTTTCGATTTGCTGAATCCATAATAGGTGGACAACCAAACGAGTCTATTTTAATTGAGTCTATGATCCTCAAATGACCCCAAAAATGATCCCACGGGGTTATATTAAAATAAAGTCGTTTGTGCGCATACAACCTGTGGGTGTGGACTTGTAAGCCAGAAGGGTCAAAAGTCAATTTTCAAGTTTTACAGGGGTAAAAAATTAAAATGGCTCCGATTTTCATAAAATTTGGACTACGGTAAATTGTAAATAAGTTTCCACTATTTGTGATGTAATAGTTACTACTCCACATTCCAGACAAATACAGCACTAATTTTTTGGAATTAAAAAAATATTATCCTGTTTTGCCAAATGAAACATAGCTAAATCCTAATCCTTTAGTTAGTCCTAACTGGCAATAAAAGTCAAATTTTAATATTTGGTCAATTTTTGGAAATAAGGGCCAAAAACATGCGTTTTTAGGGTGTTTTTCGTGTGCTGTGACAATCAAGCCTAAAGACTTGTATCAAGACTAATTTCAGTTTATGCAGATTAATTTTTGGGAAAGACATGTTTCAATCTGATAACCGATAATTTAATAAAAGTGAAAATTATAGCAAACTTTTGGCATATAGTCAAGATTTTGAATGCTTAGACTTGTTCCAAGTCTTTGATTTTTGTGACTCGATTGTCAGAAAATATGCCGAAAATGCATGTTTTTTTTTCTTTTATTGCCAGTTAGGACTAACTAAAGGATTATGATTGAGCTATGTTTCATTTGGCAAAACTTGATAATATTTTTTTTAATCCCAAAAAATTAGTGCTGTATTTTTCTGGAATAGGGAGTAAGGTAGAACTGATTAAATAGGACAATTACGATAATAACCTGTATAGACATAACTTCTTTGCCACGTAACAATTCTTAAACACTTGAGAAAGTTCCGACAGTCTTATTGGTTCTAAGCCTTCTGATATGAGTCCTTCATACACTCCATCCAATAGATAGTGAGAACCAATCAGAGCAGTAAATTACTAGCCTTGCATGAATATTGTATAATTGCACGGGCCCGCACGCGAGTAGTATGCACAGTGCTTCCGGACGCGTTCGTTTTGTTACGGGTTGATGCATTTTGCCAACATTTTAGTGACAATTTTGTTATAAAAATAACAAAAATAGGCTAATAAATCGGTATGTTTTTAGCCGTGCCGTGCTCTATCGTCTCATGTAGTGTGAAAGTTATCATCCAAGAATAAAATTCCAGGCTATTGTTTGGAGTGAACCTTTTGCAAATTTCTGACTACATGTAGATTAGATCTACATCAAGAATGATGATGATTTACGAGTGTATCGTCCAAATGCATGTAAATCTGACCAAGAGACATAAAGGGTTAATCAGCCTATGCATAAGTTTCCAAAAACATTCAATGGTTTAAAAAAAAACAATACGAAAAACTAATCAAACACTCAAAACAAAATGGCGCAATATACCGGTACCATTTATGTGGTTTATACGTACCTGGGCATCCTAGAAGTTCTAGCCTCATGCTGATGTTACCATGCCATTCTGTTGGACGTATTCGTACGTATTGAGCTACGATTGGTTCCGCAAAATTATGGCTCACAACTGTGATTCTATCACCGTTTCCATCGAAAATCTTTTTGTAAAATAAAATGAAAAATGCTGAGTTAAAATGAGTTTCAGACTTGATTTTTTTATACGAAAAAGGTCCGCGATGTCAGCGGGAAATGAGGACTATTATGTTCCGAATAAGTGCAATAGTGGCAATTTTGGTACTGAAATTTGAGTAAATTGCAGGACTAATGTAAATTTTATATAAGCGCAGTGATTTATAGTGTACTACACAAAGGCACAACGCCTAGACGTTGATACACAAAGCTCAGCACACTTTAAAATGTTGCCGCTGACCACTACAATTCAGGGACTTTGCTGCTTCAAGAGCGCACACCCTAGACATTCCACAAATAACCCTTGCAACCAGGATTTTTGACCCCAGTTTTGTACGGGTTACAACGAGACAATCAGCAGTAAGTTCTTTGTCCAGTGGAATTTCAAGCTAACTCGGTTTTTTTTCACGAGAGCGTACTAGGCACCGCCAGGGTTCGAACCCGCAACCTCTCGAACCATAGTTGAAAGCCTTATCGATTGAGCTATAATCGCGTGATTACGGATGTCAAGGTTATTTATCTACAAATTGGAAGAGACGTGTAAAGCAGCATTTGTGTCGATTTCATTCAAGTTATCTCAGAGATGAGCGCGGTTTGGTTAGATTTTTATCATTAAAAACAAACATCACCATTTTTCTTGGGCATTAATTACTGTTAGGACAGTCATCTAAACTGATACTATTGAGCTATCTATTTATTTTACTCTATTCATATATTTATTCATTTTTAATTGGTGCAGTAACTAACCTTTTCGCCTCCTGTCTCATTAAAGATACGAATATCCCAAATGTCATTTCCTAAACTCCCTTCAACTTTAAATTTAGTCACCCACTGGTCAGCATTTGGATTTCCTTGAATCTGAACACCCGTAATGTTGATCTGACGATAAAGACTTATTTTCAACCATTGATTCAGATCATCCACATCGGCTACCCACGCTCCCTGGTTATTAAGTCGAGCTTGAGTGGCATCGGCTCTTGTAGCAGAATTATTTAGATCACCGTGTTCGCTTGACGCGGCTAAACGGCTGTCAATGATATCCCCTGTCTCAAGTCCTAATGTATCGTTGCAAGCTGCAGAGCATGCTATAAAACAGAGCAGAACATGGAGAAACTAAGAATGTATTATCTTTTTGAGACCATTTTGGCAAAATCGGAGAATGTTGTCAAACGGTTAATCACAGGCAGGTCACACTAACCTTCTCCTAACTTCTTATGACCTGAGGAATGTATTGATGTAGTTTGAGCAAGTTGATAATTTACCTAATATGAACTTTGACCCCTGTTTAAAATGGGTGCATATGTCCATATTTTGGGGGATATTCTAAAATCTATATAAATAAAAGGAAGTCGCTAAATCTTGTCCAGAAGCAGGCTCCGAGATGCTTTCACAAACTATTCAATCACTATGGAAATAACAAAAAAACGCACCTGCGCGTACATGGTTTCACGCGCATTGCGGCGCATGGTATGGGCGCACTTAATGTTGGCTTACCGCGCGTAGGCCTACGTATGTGTATGTGACCGGCCATAGACATTGTTTGTCTGGGTACGTGACTGACTGCTTCTCTGAGACAGTGGCGGATCCAGGAATTTGGGAAGGGGTGGGGCACACTCGGAAGTTTTTTGCCGCCACCTTTTTGAATGGCCACGAAGCACCATTGTGTCTCGCGCCGTGCAGCCGGTTGTGTCCCCTCAGAATTGGAAACTTGGTCAAAGCAAAGGCCTTCATTAGGTGTAAGCTGATGAAATGGGGGGGGGGGTCATTGGGTGACAGATTTGCAAAAAAAAGTCCACTTTACAGAGGAATGTTAAAATGTAGCCAACAGAGTCGTGCAACTGTTCCGTATAGCCCGAAAAGGTTAAATATTAGGGGTGGATGAGCCCACTTTAGTGGAACTTGAAAGTCCACATTTTGGAAATTCTGCGGCCCCCACAAATAAATCCTGGCTATAATGTAGGCCTAGCTATTAACAACACAGAATCGCTTAAAATATTTTGCTGCAACTTTTAAACATGTTGCTTACATGTTTTATACCATTATAACCTGAAATTGAAACGTTTTCTAGCAACCTCTTCTAACATTAATGTTTTATGTTTGTTTGGATAAAGTTAAAATCAACCATTTTGTCACGAGCTGTTTCAAAAGAAATCTGAGGGATTGAGTGAGTAACAACATTATCACAGGTCTGGATATTTACTTAAAGTTTAGCTTCTTTAATATGACAGGAGTTAACATGATTTATGATTATCAAGCTAACATGATCATTACTATACTGGATGAATAATCTACAGATTCTACACCAAGACACCATGATAATTATCATCACCGTTGACCCATGTTTACTAACCACTCCCGTTTACTAACCGCTCCCGTTTACTCAAAGCGCGGGTCTCCCGCTAGTGAATCATATTTTAATTCAGTCGTTATGTCTTGTCAAGAATACTCGCAAAGAAAGCGCGCGCGTCGACACAAAACGCGGCGGTACGCTTGAAGATCCACAATGCAATGATCGCGCGATAATGCCATCGCGTACTGCACGTGCGCGAACTATGAACATGTAGGCGGTTTCGATGTTCGTGACGGCTTCTTTAATTTAAAACTACGGGGATGTCCTCGCAAAATAAAAGTAATTTTCTGGAAAAAAACAGTTTTACTTATATACAGGGCCGTCGCTAGAGGGGGGATGGGGGTGTGACCCCGGGGGGTTTGACACCCCAATACACAATTTTTGTCGGCAAAAATGGACTTTTGTCGTCAAAACCATGTGATTGCCGGCAAATGTAGTTAAAGCTTTGTGATTGTCGGCAAATTGCAAATCATATAAAAGATTATTGTGTTACGAAATGTTACGTAATAGACCTATTGTTACGCAATAGACATATTGTTACGTAATAGACCTATTGTTAATGTTATAGTAGTTACTAATGAAAAAAATTAAAAAAACATTTGACCCTCTCCCCCCACCCACCACCACCCCCCTCGCCCCTCCACCCACACTTTTTAGATTCTTGAGCGCCGTCCTGGCTAACCAAATTGGGTCTACAATTCACAAAATATTTCCGTCGGCAAAACATGCTGTACACCCCTGGAATCATATTGGTCTATCGACGCCTCTACATGAACTGAATAATAGGATTTTGTCTTTTGCCTATCCAATATCGTGTCATAATGGATGAGCTGGTCAATATCTTTAATGCCATCCAGGTGTTCTACAAGGACTCCAATAGTGCCGTTATGGTAGATGGAAGTATCTCAGAGGCTTTCCAAGTAACAACTGGAGTGCTTCAGGGTGATGTGTTGGCACCATTCCTGTTCATTATCCTGGTGGACTACCTCCTGAAGAAATCAACTTTTGGAATTGATGCTGGAATTGTTACCTACCCACGCTGAATGACCTGGATTTTGCTGATGATATTACCCTGTTGGAATCTTCTATAGCCCGGGACCAGTCACAGCTTACTAGGACTGCAACAGCAGCAGCAGATCTAGGCCTTGTCATCAGCGCGCCTAAGACAGAATATATGACTGCAAACTGTAACACCCAGCCAGCACTTGAAGTCTATGGTAGTACCATCAACCATGTCACATACTTCAAGTACTTGGGTTCCAAGATGGGTTCTAGTGTTGGAGACCTAAAAGAAGAAAAGCACTAGCCTGGGCCGCTTTCTGGAAACTGGAACGCGTTTGGAGAAGCCCATCCCTGCCAATCAGAACAAAAATCAAGCTGTTTGAGACAACCTGTGTCACTATCCTTCTGTACGGGTGCGAGTCATGGGTAATCACCAAGGACATGGAAAACAAGATCAATGCCTTTGCAACATCTTGCTACAGAGTCATGTTAAACATCAAGCGTGTGGATCGGATCCCAAATGAAACCATCTACAATCTGACCAACACCATACACCACTCCACTGGTTGCCAGAGTCAAGATTCATCAACTCAAATTTCTCGGCCATATACTGCGTCTTGAAGATGACGAGCCTGTGAAAGAATATGCCCTTTATATTCCACCACATGGAAAGAGGAAACCGGGACGGCCGCGGACACTGTACTTACAGTATGTACAGAACCTCCTGGGAGATACTGAAGGTATGCTACAGGCAAACAAAATTGTTTCGCTTGCCCAAGATCGCAATAGTTGGAGAAAGCTTGTAGTCGCCTGCTCCGCAGCCGACTAATGATGATGATGATGATGATGATGATGATGATGATGATGATGATGATGATGATGATGATGATGATGATGATGATGATGATGATGATGATGATGATGATGATGATGAGTTGCACCGGCATCCACTACTCAAAATATTGGTCATCCCGTTCCATTACGACACGAATTTGGATGAGCAAATGACAAAATCGAAGTGAAGACTCTGTCCCCTTTAATTTTGTTACCCTACCTGACTATTAAGCATTTACTAAAAGTCTAATAGTGAAAAGGTGACATTTTTTTAGGTCATTATGGAAAAGTAATGATCCATTAGCCTATAAATGATTCATGTTGCCGCATTCAAATTCAAGCAAGTAATTATAAGTAACTGTAATTATAACAACCATATAATTATACTGCTAGGTCCATTTCCGCCTCATACTAATGCATATCCATTGTTTAAGTTAACAATACGATTTTTGAGACTAGCTGATAATGATTTATTACTTCCTTATTAAAAAGAAACATTTTACTCATTACAAACGGGTTTTATTGTTGGAAACTAGTATTTTGGGTCAAATTTTGCCCTCAAAAATAGCACACAAATGTCCATAATGATCTCTAAAATAGTCCAAATTAACTTTTTCTTTAAAATTCTATGTAGAGACACGGTCATTTGTTTAAAATAACGGGAGAGTGTCAAACCTATGTACGCATAGACTTCAAAAATGTCAATCAAAATATTGTTTTGTAATTTTGGGAATGAGACCTTATTTTATAAGCTAATTTGTATAATAAAGCTTTCATCAGCCACTTACTAGATTTTTCCATACACTTAATAACACTACCAAGATCAACACTAGTAATTTTAATGTCAGTTTTTAAATTATTTTTGGTATTTCTTGCCAATGCCAAATAATGTGAATTATGTCTAAATAGCTTTTATTCTGCATATGTGACTGGACACGACGAATCAGCCGTAAAGTCGGTCCCGGTCAATTTTGTTTTATTCCGTGTTTAGAAAATATATATCATAAGCTTTAAAATGGCATATCATTTGACTTCAAACGATATCCAGAAGCGGGGTTATGGTTTGTTGAACTCTGCTCCTTCAACAAAATGGTACCTTTTTTTAGTTCTATACATGTGTCTCTGTTTCCACATTGCTGGTAATAAATATCAAACAGTCATAGTTGGCGGTCATGTCAAACCATCCCCAATGTCCTCTCATTGTTAATTGTTGGTTATACAGACCTAGACATACCTACCACTACTTGAGCAGGATTTAGCAAACAAAGACTAGAGTTATTTAAGGATTCTATTAGGTATATCACCTCAAAAATAATCGCAGCAGAAACACGTTATTGAATGTTCCTACATTATTGAGCTTTATTAAAGCATCAAAAATCAAAAAACAGAATTGAAATCGGTCAATGCATTGTGATGTAGTGTCAATTTAAAGATGCTCGTAGATGGAATGAAATCCTGCCACAAATGGCTGTAATGACAAAATCGGCACATTTCGAGATTTTGAAGGTTTATTTGGACGCTTGCTTGAAAAAGCAGCGTTAATTTAAATATCACATGTTAAATGCCTATCTTTCCTGACTTCGTTATAGAAAACAAAATTAAAAAAATCTATCATTGAATAATTATAATAAATTAACCAAATATACTATTTTAGCAATTTCGCCCAATCTGCAGACAAATTAACTCTCAAAAAATGACTAAGTTCAGCTAATTAATATGCAAAATTGATGCCAATAGAAAACCGTACATGATATAAAGGTGCGGTTTTTTTTGCACACATATGTATACAAAGTTCTTTCAATTGATAACAAAAAATACACAAAATGTATTTAATTATGCAAATTAGGTAATTACAGTTAATTATGTATTATTATGCAAATTAGGCATGAGTAATTTTGGTGTTTTTTTTTTTCAATATTTAATGAACGTCTGTTCATTCATCATAAATTTTTTAAGAATGATCCTTTATGAGGTTGAATAAATGAACTGCGGTTAATTATCTAAAAACAATACAAAAAATAATAAGTTTGACATTTTGACGGTGTCTGGAATATAATTTTCATTTTTACTGTAAACATGGTATGTGTTACCATTACTCAAAGCCAAGTCCGAAAAGTAAAAATAAAAATTCAGTTGCAATGAGACCTTAAATTAACATTTTGTCATCACGATTAACATGGGAGGACAATCGGTAAATGGAACAGCTATTTTACTGTACCGCGTATACAAAAGTAGTATGGCCTTGGACACACACAATGGCTTAGAGCTATTGTGGTTTGGAAAATTACTCCCTAAAAATATCATTGATTAATGTTTTGCTTCAACTAGTTTTAGGGAAGTGCTTCATTCGTTGTCTACGGAAATAATTTACATGCTAAGAAAGATTAGTATTTCAGCTAAATGGCGGTAGGTCCCTTTACTTCAATAGGCCTATATTTACTGATTTATGAGCGATCTTCAAAAATCCATAAAAACAGGCAGTAGTTCTGAAACAAAACAATTTTTAATTTTGGGGGACCCGATGGTAGCCTCGGGAAGGCTTCACACACCATATATTAAAAATTCAAACAATTTGGATAAATGAAGCATATGAAGAAATTCATTTATCGACATGGATGTTTTCTAAAATTGGCCAAATTTGAAGCGCGCCCTTTTCAATTCACTGTTATGCTTGCATGCACAGTGTAGCAGAATTATTGTGCAGCCACTGTGACATACCTAATTCTATAGAAATAGGTAGAAGCTTATTATCCTTTTCAGCAATAGGATTATTGATTGGTTTAAACGGTGTTCAAATGAGAAACTTTTGTCGAACCAAATTGAGGTACTTATGAATATGACCTTCACGCACATACACTGTAACTCAGAATACAATTTGCCGATTTTACGGCGCATTCGTAGTGTACGGCCACATATTAAAATAGCATGTGTAACCATAAAGTAATGCTAAACTATAGACTTGTAAATCTATTTTTATTTTCTTTCATGTATCTTATAAAGCAATATTGTAATATTTCCATAAGAAAAGCAAAATAGAATTGTATTTCGTGTAAATCCTACCTTATAATTTTGACCGAACATATGAGACAAAGCAAAGAAATCGCTATTTAGTTCTAGGGCACATATCGCCAATGCATGTTACTCTGTCGATCCTTACTGTTGTCGGTCTTTTTGTTTAAATGGTGTGATCAAAAACGTAGTGATTTGTGGTTACTACACCTGGAGTGTATGTACAATCCTATGGGGCATTGTTATACCCATTTCTGCTTTTTCATATCAGAACCGCTGCAGCAGTGCTACTAAAAAATTGGAAACGTATTGTTTTAATGGTAGGCCTCAATCTAAAATAGAAAACAGGACATGAAAAATTGGACCGCGCCTCTTTATTTATAAAAGAAAACGTATATCGAGCTGCCCAGCGGAGGTAATCGAATTCGGGAATATCAGGTATCTTAATGGCTTATAGGTTTGGGGTTTTGATTTAGGTTCCGTTGTTGATTGATTATTGACTACCCGAATATCGAGTATTGATCATTCGAATATCAATCAATCGATCAATTATCGACAACCAATTGGGTCCAAAACATTTGGGACAAAATGCACATGAAAACAACAGCTATAGAGAGGTCAAGCAGCTTCAGACGCTTATCAGAAAGAAAATATTTACGTATTAATGATTGAACAAGATTTGGACACGATCTGTAATCTTTTGGCTCATAACTTGCTCAATTTCCTATGTTTAAAGTTAATGGTTTCCTTCTTCAATTGAGAGCAAAGAAGAAGAAGAAGAAGAAAAAGAAGAAGAAGAAGGAAGAAGAAGAAGAAGAAGAAGAAGAAAAGAAGAAGAAGAAGAAGAAGAAGAAGAAGAAGAAGAAGAAGAAGAAGAAGAAGAAGAAGAAGAAGAAGAAGAAGAAGAAGAAGAAGAAGAAGAAGAAGAAGAAGAAGAAGAAGAAGAAGAAGAAAAGAAAAGAAAAGAAAAGATGAAGAAGAAGAAGAAGAAGAAAGAAATAGAAAAAGAAAAGAAAAAGAAAAAGATGAAGAAGAAGAAGAAGACGAAGAAGACGAAGAAGACGAAGAAGAAGAAAGAAATAGAAAAAGAAAAAGAAAAAGAAAAAGAAGAAGGGTGTTTCACATAGAAGTGGAAGTAGCACCAACATCGATTCCAAATTGAAGTGCTTTATTTTCTTTCCTCCTATCTAGAAGTATCATAATTTTTAATTAACATCTACTATTATACATGTATCTTTACAATGAGAGATAAAACAATCTGATGAACAGTTTTACTTACCTCCTGCTATTACCAAAATAAGAATAACACTCCCCATATTCGAACACTTCTATCCACAATCTCCCCTCACATCCATGATTTATGAAGTTCCTACTTCCTTATTATCCACATATAAATGCGAAGGAAGAATATATGTTGCTCGCCCGTATCGCCACCAATTGTTATCTGATGGTTTCAAACCAAGCCCACCCAGATATAACGTTTTGATGATATTCCTGCCAGCCTAACGAGATCACTAGACGATGAATTCGGATTAATATGGATCTGTGTAATCTGCATGCGTGGATAAAGGAAACCTTGAAGGCAGTTAATAATCTGGTGAGTCGGATCGGGCAAATGAAGACATTTCCTGCGCCTTGGAATAAAGTATTACGTTGCGCTTAACCAATATGAGCTAATATGACCACTTCTGCGTACATCAAAAGCAGTCCAGTTGGAACTGGGATAATAGCGTCATGTGCATATACCTGCTATCGGAACAAATGAACATGAATGCTAAGATTGATTGTTCCTTTATAATACTAGAACAATACCACTAATCGAAGCCTGGGTCCTGGTGTTTTGAGTAGTTCCGTTAATATGTCTGTGTCATTAATCATCCCGTTTATGAAAAGATCTCTTATTAATCGTAATAATTTTGAATAAATTCTACACACTCGCGCACGTAAATTGTTAAATTGGATCCATTTGCAATGAGTCAAACAGTTAGACACAGTTATATGAAATGGCTGTGCACTGCATTCCATTATAGTGTGTGAACTCCGGGGTGGACAGTACCACTTGAGGGAACTGCGCATTTACCATAGGTATATACTGTAGTTGACATCATGGGCTACACAGAAATGCCTGATACCAATTGAACCGAAGTAGCTTTAGGAGGGGAAAAGTCATCAAACTTTACACTAGGTCAAATTTTAAAGTTGTTCAAATTGTGTTAAAAACCATTCCAATGTATTCCTCTATTCACAAGGATTCGTATCTAGGACGTTCCATTCTTTAAGTTATAACCAAAATGGTCAAATATCATGTTTTTGGTTCTATAGGGGTTAAAAACATCAAAGTGCACCTATGTTGCCAAAAGAGAATGTTCGTTTTGATAAAACAATTCAAATAAGGATAGGATTGAACCATCTTGGATGTTTCGTTACATAGGTAGCACAGTAAAATAGGTCAAGTTCAATAGGCCTCAATGGTACAATGGCAGTGCAGCTTCGTCCCTCCCCCTTCCCCAACTTGTACCAAACACTGCATCTGAGGATATCCGGCTCACACGCTATTAAGCATTTTTGATACTACGAGGGTCGATCAGTATGTAATGAAAGTTGACTCATATATTGAATATTTTGATGAAATTTCTTTATGATCACATAAAGTCTGTACCTTTATTTTTCAAACCACATAAATAATACCATATACCTGATATGTTGAAGGTAACGTGGCCTTGGAATCTGATGTTGAAGGTAACGTGGCCTTGAAATCTGACAACGAAGGTAAGTAACCTTGCAACCTGATGTCGAAGGTAAGTGACCTTGCAACTTATTGTCGAAGGTAACGTGGCCTTGGAACCTGATAACGAAGGTAAGTAACCTTGCAACCTGATGTCGAAGGTAAGTGACCTTGCAACCTATTGTCGAAGGTAACGTGGCCTTGGAACCTGATAACGAAGGTAAGTAACCTTGCAACCTGATGTCGAAGGTAAATGACCTTGCAACCTGATGTCGAAGGTAACGTGGCCTTGGAACCTAATGTCGAAGGTAAGTAACCTTGCAACCTGATATCGGAGGTAAGGGACCTTGCAACCTGATGTCGAAGGTAACGTGGCCTTGGAACCTGATGTCGAAGGTAAGTAACCTTGCAACCTGATATCGGAGGTAAGGGACCTTGCAACCTGATGTCGAAGGTAACGTGGCCTTGGAACCTAATGTCGAAGGTAAGTAACCTTGCAACCTGATATCGGAGGTAAGGGACCTTGCAACCTGATGTCGAAGGTAACGTGGCCTTGCAACCTGATGTCGAAGGTAACGTAGCCTTGGAACCTGATATCGGAGGTAAGTAACCTTGCAACCTGATGTCGAAGGTAAGTGACCTTGCAACCTGTTGTCGAAGGTAAATGACCTTGCAACCTGATGTCGAAGGTAACGTGGCCTTGGAATCTGATGTCGAAGGTAATGTGGCCTTGAAACATGATATCGAAGGTAAGTAACCTTGCAACCTGATGTCGAAGGTATAGTACATGTCCTTGGAACCTGATGTCGAAGGTAAGTAACCTTGCAACCTGATGTCGCAGGTTAATGACATTGCAACCTGATATCGAAGGTAAATAACCTTGTAACCTGATGTCGAAGGTATAGTAAGTGTCCTTGCAACCTGATGTCGACGATAAGTAACCTTGCAACCTGATGTCGCAAGTAAATGACCTTGCAACCTGATGTCAAAGGTAAGGGACCTTGGAACCTGATAACGAAGGTAAGTAACCTTGCAACCTGATGTCGAAGGTAACGTGGCCTTGCAACCTAATATCGTAGTTAAGTGACCTTGCAACCTGATGTCGAAGGTAAGTGACCTTGCAACCTGATGTCGCAGGTAAATGACCTTGCAACCTGATGTCGCAGGTAAATGACCTTGCAACCTGATGTCGAAGGTAAGTGACCTTGCAACCTGATGTCGAAGGTAAGTGACCTTTTAATCTGATGTCGCAGGTATTGTAACATTGCAACCTGATGTCGGAGGTAAGGGACCTTGCAACCTGATTTCGAAGGTAACGTGGCCGTGGAACCTTATATTGAAGGTAAGTAACCTTGCAATCTGATGTCGAAGGTAAGGAACCTTGGAACCTGATATCGAAGGTAAGTGAACTGGCAACCTCAGGGAAGTAACCTTGGAACCTGGTGTCGAAGGTAAGTGTAACATGATGTCGCAGGTAAGGAACCTTGCGCTCTGATGTTGACGGTAAGTAACCTTCCCAGCAAACAAAAAAAGGGGTTTAAATAGGTTATTTTTGGGTTTTGGTAAAAACGTTTCAGGCCTAATAACATTAAATGCCGCGTCAAGGTCATATTGGGATCATTAGGGGTCACTCGGGGTCAAATTGCCATAGATTGTCGCAGGTTTATTAGATTTGGTGGGAACGTCCACCAAAGCGAGACCAAAATTGTCATATTGGGGTCATTTGTGGTCACACGGGGTTAAATTGCCATAGATTGTCGCAGGTTCATGACATTTGATGGGAACGTCCACTAAAGCGAGTTCAAAATTGTGAAGGTCATATTGGGGTCATTCGGGAACTCTCAAAACATAGCATTTGTGTGTATTAATGGCCATTTGCCATTTTTGTTCCCATTCGGAAAGCGTATCTAAATCTTCCTGTAGAAGATTTGAGTCGACTCCTGTTGAGTTTTAATCTGTCTATATATCACGCAATCATCTGCGAACAAACGAACTGTTGAGTGCAAATTATCCGGTAAGTCATTCAGGTATATGAGGAAAAGGAGAGGGCCAAATACCGTCCCTTGTGGTACTCCTGATTCCACGCTAACCCAGTTTGAATGTTCGCCTCCAACAACAACACGTTGTGAACGGTTTGTAAGAAATGCTTTTGAGCCCAGTTTTAATATTGCCAGTTGTACAGGGTGAGTCAAAAAAAGTGCAATAGAGAAAAGAATCCATTTTTATTTAAGAACCGAGTTTTATTTTATATATGATATATCCATCAGTGACCTTGTGTGAAAATATCAAGGAATTAGCATTTACCGTTTTGTTTTTATGACACATTTTATAGCGCTACCCAATTTTAATGTTTGTCCAAGAGACATCTAAAATAGAACTGCATCATATGCGGCGTCATGTGCATAGAGCAATATTACCACTAATTCGTTAATGCATTCAGCCGCTGATGTCTGCATGGAGTGCGTTTGATACAAATGTACATGTATGTTGGTGCCATCAAATCAATTATTAATTACCTCTTTTATTCAAGTATTTTTAAATTTAATATCGTAATTAAACTAAATGTGCACAATTCTGCAAACGCGGGCACATTAAAGGTGGCTCAATCGGCTACGGTGTCATACTTATAATACTAGCTCATACTACACGAAAGGGTGGGAGGACACTCACATGTAAAGGTGGTAAGGGTATGTGCGGCCGTCAAGGGTTACTTTTCGTGCTCTCCGAGTCTCAGGCAGTTCTTTAAGACCGACCACATTTGGATCTGCTCCAGTTCCCCCAAATTACGTAAATGTCCACTTTTTGCGGCAATTTGGCGCAACATTTGTCGATTTTGTCATTCCCCCTCCCTGAAATTTAATTTGGCCATTTTGTTCCGACCTGTTTAATAGTTTTGAGACGCATAATGGGCCGAGGGACATCCGTCTAAGGCTATTGACAATAGCCTGGTGACTGACCTCTGTACGGTCAGTGAGCATACATACGCCATGAGGTCATCTGCTTTTAGACTGCCTCCACGAGTATAGCCTACACTGCGATTTAGTTCGGCACATAATCAGAATTTGTGTCAGTTTTTGAGCTCAATACGCACGGTTCTTTCTCAATACGCAAGCCACCAGTAACGACTATCATATCCTTTCAACACATATATTCAAGTGCAAGCATAAAAATATGGCTTCTTTAATTTGCAAGACCTAGATTGATGACCGTAACTGAGTTAGGGAGTGTTCATAAATACTTTGGTGGGGGGGGGGGGGGCATGGAAAATATTGGGGGGCAAATTTTTGGGTCCTAAAAAGGGGGGGTCAAAAAAAAATTCAGTCCTTAATAGGGGAACAAAAACAATTGAGGGTAAAATTCCGGGGTAAAATGTACGAGAAGGCATGTACATTCCAAAGTTTTATGTATTCAATTTTGTAATCTCAAGCTACAAATCTACCAAATGTTCGCACTTTACAATTTGGGTGTAATTAACACTATGACTCCAATGAGTAATAACTCCAAACGGTAATTTTTAGCTAATGAGTTAATGACCATAGGGGTAGATCCCAGGGGGATAAATCCCCCCAATATTTTGATAGGGGGGCTGGTCCATACAATCATCCCCCCAATGTTGACGCCTGTATATGGGTTTCTATTAACCAAAAATTAACCCCATATTGCCATATTTGGTCATTTTAAAATAAAAAGTCCCGTAAAAAGTGCAAATTTTTTTGCGAAGAAACATTGGCACTTTTTATTTTAATTAATTCAAGTTCTTGAAATGAGAACCTTCCTTGTTGTTGGCTAAAAAATGACGACAGGTGGGGGGAAAAGAATCTACCTGATTGATTGACGTCGCGTCGCGGCAGCTGTTTTCCTACTGATACAAGTGGCATGACGTCACCTCATTAATATTAATAACCTGTTCTCCATGGTTGTTTACTGACTCTGGTTC
This sequence comes from Amphiura filiformis, assembly GCF_039555335.1. Lineage (NCBI taxonomy): Eukaryota > Metazoa > Echinodermata > Ophiuroidea > Amphilepidida > Amphiuridae > Amphiura > Amphiura filiformis. The sequence goes on along the minus strand of NC_092630.1, from coordinate 34,768,873 downwards.
ATACCAATATTGCGATCACTTTTAAAAAGTTGTTCAATGTTTGCCTTTTTTTCTGGTTCATGACTTTTGTGTAGTTGAGAGTCATCATGGCATCTTTCCATCGGTTTTCAGTTGTTGGTAATCTTACCAGGTTCAAAGCAATACGTTCTATGCAGTCGCATGTAAGTATAATTTTAAGTAAGCTTAAATCATTCATTACCTGTATGCATCAATCATGTATAAGAACCTTTAGAGTTAACACATTTGCTAGTCAGCCAAATTGGCTAAACCGGGGCCCAAACACAATACATATTTACATTTCCCTAATTAAGTGCCAATAAATTTGGAAAATATATTCAAAATAGTTTACAGAATTGCTATAATATATCACATTTAAATATCCAATTCCTGGCTATATATAGGTATCACAGGGAAACCTCGGTTAACACATTTGTTAGTCAGTCAAAATGGCCTAAACCGGCAATACAAATTTACATTGAAATTAAAAAGAAGCTTTTTAAGAAGGAAACCTTCATAAATATGTTGTCTATACTTCACTTGACCCAAATACATTATATGATTTTTTTTGGTGATGAGAGACTCGCACAGGAATTTCAGAGAGATTTTGATAGCAGTTCCATTAAAAAAAAGGTGCTATCGTCATGAGACTAAGATCTAGAAACACCCCGTAATGCTGTTTTGGGAATTTTGCTAGGAGAATCTTTTTGATGAAAGTCAATCTTTGACAAGATGTAACTTTGCTACGGAAAGTGCTATGACAAAAGGTTTTCAGTGTTGGCTTTCTTTACTCAAGGGCTTTAATTTGATATATAAAATGATGCAGTTTGATGGCAAATTTGAATTCACCTGGCATACCTATATAATAGGGTATTCCAAAAATCAATATACAGTGAATAATTAGTAACAATAATGGTACATGTTCATGCAGGCATATACATGATGCACAATTAGCCTACATCAATAAACTATTTAACAATAACCAGAGATCAATATGTCATCAGATTAAATCCTTTTACTGTAATAATCTCCTTTGAGAAGATTTATTTTATATTTCAAAGATAAAACAATATTGAAATTTATTTCATATGCATGCATACAAAATTAAAGCCCATTGTATTGTATGACCCACATTCAGTGTTCGAAATAAGCACTTATCCTCTTGTCCTCTTGTCCAAAAATCACTGGGGACAACCATATTGAGCTATGTACTTATCCCCTGGACAGCCACTATATTTTACCTCTAAAAGTATGACGCATTTTGGGGACAACCAAAATGTATTAAGGACAAGCAGAATTTATGCTTTAGTTATCCTCGGGATAACCTCCATATTTTCCTTATTTCGGACACTGCCCACATTCCACTGCATTAATTAAAAGCTTGTTAAATCCTTAATTACTACAAGTTTATTAAGATTAACTTGGCAATTATAGTTATAGAAAGTTAAAAAAAAATAAGATTAACATAAATGGCCAATTCCATGCCAAAAGTGCCTTTTGTAACGTCCGTAACAAAATTTTGGAACATTATTGCTCTAAACAGGAGCATTTATTTCAAACTTGCTAATCATGCCTCCATAGATTGATGTCAGACCTACTTCAAGATAGTAAAGAAAAAAATCTGAGAAAGCACCTTGACAGTTTTTTTTCATTATGTAAAACGTTACGGACGTTACATTTGAGATAAAATGTAACGTCCGTAACACAAAATAAACAGTGTAGGACGATATAGGAGTATTAATTGCAAACTTGCTTTTCATGTTTACATAGATTGGAGTCAGGGCTTGCTCAATATAGTTAACAGAAAAAAATAAAACACAGAACTGAATGGAGATTTAAGGATATGTACCATCTGTCAAAAAGGCAGGCACTTTTATGTAACGTCCGTAACGCTTCGTTTCTAATTTCTGTAGCTAATTAACTAAGAAAGCCAAAACAAAATTGCTTCATTATATTGAACATTAGAGTGTGTACTAGTAGCATACTAAGAAATAAAGTGTTATCCTAACAGCAAACATGTGTGCTATTCACTTAAAAGTTGCAAGTTGCATGTATCTGTAAGTTGTAACGTCCGTAACGGTGGAATTGGCCAAATGCAAATTTATGCATTTTTAATTCTACTATAGTACTAGGTAACAAAGTGCATAAATTTTATTAATGAACATCAACTTCCCATTGGAATTACACAGAGCTCCTCCGCTTCCGGCTCCTCCACTTCCGGCACCACCCCTGACTAATTAACTTAAAGCTGTTGTAATTAATTAATACATTTATTCAATTGTATTTGTTATTAAGGGAGTACTACACCCATTGCATTTTTTTTTGCATTTTTTTGCATTTTGTGAAGAAATGAGAAAAAGAAATTGGACAAAGTGGTATGCAAAATGAAGGGCAAATCTTCTCGCTCAATTGGTGGTATCAGTATCAATGAAGCGTACATGTTTCTACTAATGATATAAGCCAAAAGGTGGTACATCACTGATGTTTTAAATTCACTTCATTTTGGAAAGCTTACTATCAACGGATTTCGTTAAAATTTTGGATATGTGTTGCTAACACATTAGGGAAATAATGTTGATATGTAAAATGGGAATAAGTGGTCCCTGATTTCTTTTATGACTTCATGAACTTGGTGCTCCACAACTATCAAAAAACGAACCGGTTAAAATGCTTCTATTTTCAATGTTGAGCTATATTTTGTATTTTGAACTTGCGACACTATTTCACTGAAACTTAATTAAGCCATAGGTAACAGGTTACCACAACCACACTACAGCAATGTTGAAAAAGATTGTATTTTTTGTCACCTATACCACCATATTAGGTAGTTTTCCGTAAGCTTCATTTTTTGTGATTTTGGTAACTATTTTATATTTATTTGCCCAATCCATCTCAACTAGGCAATCTAAATTGTACTCACCATTTACATCCCAAGGTATTTTAGTATATCCACCTCACACATTTCCATTATATATCCAGTAACAGACAAAATATCAAAATTGATGCCTCATTATGACATGTATGATATCACAGACTATCACATGTATTCAAAATTGATGTCTGAATTTGACCTGAACCAATTGACCTATAACCTGACCTTTGATGACCTTATAGCCTTTTTTAATCTCTTTTCCTAACAACACATTAGAGAAGATAAATACATGGTGTAGTATTAAATTGTCTATGTGGAAGAGATTAGGCCTATTTAATTTATTCAGTGTTATAATCAGTGAGTACATTTCTATAGATGGTATAACAAAGGATTTAATGTATTCTATTCATGTACCCTACTTGAACATGTTGAAAAGAATAAATTATGGTTTGTTATGAAACACGCATCTGAGTTACTAGGATACATATAAACAAAAAATATATAGGGCTAAAATGACTTACTATACAATGGTTTAAAAGCACCTTTTTTTTTTTTTTTTTTTCTTTTTTTTTTATTTCACATGATCCGTGCATATATCGCCTAGCTATAAATGAAAAAATATTTTTTAGACCAATCAAACTAATATATGGGTGTAGTACGCCCTTAATTCATTAGATTTTTAATTTATCATATTCATGATGAATTTTAGCAAAAATATAGGAATAAGTAGACAAAATGATTTCGCAAAATGTGACAGCACCACCTTTTTCAGGGCCCCAGTATAAAAAACATGACCATATATGAGCAAATCACCTGTCCAAAATGATGGGTAGTTAGAGCTACATGTATAAGCATGTTATGGCCCTTAAAAAGAACTTAAATAGTCCAATGTCAAATATCTAGTCTTTACTCTTATCATTTTTCAGAAGGCATGTTGTCTACAGTTTTCTACAAGTACTTCAGCAAGGTAAGTCGCTATCACAAATTCATGGGCTATTCCAGTTGAAATCCATACACCCCTTATATTGAAGACATGACCTTAACTTTCCACACAGGGAGTGTGAATTTCAAGTCCTCCTGTATGGGAGATTAAGGTTATGTCTTCCATCAATTGGGGTGTGTGGATTTCAAATAGAATAGCCCAATAGGTGGCCTGACATCTATTTTATTTTATTTATTTTGCTGTCCATCACTGTCTGGGATAACGGTAGTGCACCAACAATTGACAAACTTGCCCTAGTACTTCTAGTGGGAAATGAATGGTGACCACAAAATGATGCAGAGTCCAATTGCTCTTCAAAATTGCAGAACTTTTTATAGGGATGTGGAATTTTTATAGTTTAGTTATATCTGAAGTAATAAAAAGAATAGAGGCCTTGCATGTGACGTATCATCCCGTAAATATGGCGGACTACTCAAATGCATTCAACAAAAGCATGATTGCAATCTACCGTGACAGTTCGTCTCACACACATAACCCTGCACTACGATCAAATAGGTTGATGACAACATTTGATTGAATGGACTGCACTCCGCCATAACTACGGTGAAGGACACCGGCTCAAATCCTTTGTTTGGAGCCAATCGATAAAAGAATGCAGGGCCTCTATAGAATCTCTACCAACTTCTCCCAAGGCCTTAAAATATCTTGGGTCGAGGGGGGATCTGAGCTTTGATTGGTCAGAGAACCCTAACCAGAAATTATCATTATCTACAGTCTAAGGCCAAATTAAAAACGAGAGTCTCAAAACTCCTCTGTTGTTCAAAATGTAATGTGGCAAATATTGATACAAAACAGAATGCAATAATTTTGAGTTCAAATAATTATACAAAAACTTATAGAGCAAAATTGCATTTTTAATTTCACACAAACTCATAGATTTAAAATTGATACGAAGGTTGGAAGGAAGTTTGTTTGATGCAACTGACGATCTATAGCACATGTATAAAGGAAAGTTTTCATTTGAATAGTAAAATGTAATGTAATGTAATACAAGAAATTCTCGATTTGTCACAGGTCTAGCCATGATTACCTCCATGAGAGCATTTTACCCACAATGCATTTCCAAGCTGGGTTACCAAGGTTACCCATACCCAAACTGGATAAAAGCTGCCAGCGTTACCTGGCATCTCAAGAGGTGATGCTGGATGCAGATGCTTTTGAACACACTAAAAAGGTGGTTGAAGCTTTTGAGAAAAATGAAGGACAGAGTAAGTTTACAAAATATGTGAATAATATTATATTATTTTATTTACTGTTTCTTTTCCTTGCCCTCTTCTTCCTCCTCTTGCTCTTTCTTTTCTTCATCTTCTTCTTCTTTCTCTCATTAGGCTTCTTCTCTGATTGTCTCTTACTTTTAAAAACAATTACATAAAAAAATGCAATACCAGGATACTGAAGATTTCATAGGCCTGTTTTTTTCCCCGAGTTGCATTCATTTGGTATTGTAAAACTTTTTTAAAAAACATGTTCTTTTGAATAAAAATATGAAATAATAACTACATGTAGTATAAAAGTGGACATTATCGTGCCTGTAATTTTCCCGCTTTGCCAATTTTGAACTGTTTCACATGCTTTTAAATTTGTGATTCTTAATTTTCATACATTGTAATATATTTGCACATTGTGATTCTTGCTATAGCTGCTTGAAGCGAAAAATAAATGTCTATACAAATGTACTGTAGCGCAACTTTGTCCACTTTACAGTATGTACTTATTATTGTTGATTCAGGCAATTCGAAATCTTGTTTTTAAGTTAACGAATACTCTATCAATATTGTCTCATTTTCTATGCTCATCAAACAGGTTTGAATAGTGATCTGATAGCCAATGACAAGCAAAATAAACACACCAGCTATGTGTCAGGTGAGTGATGAACCATACATATGACATAAAGATTCAATTTTATCAAGGGCTGCAGTGGTTCTAATGTGTGTACCTTAACCCTAATGGCCCAACTCCTATTTTTGTGGAGGGAAAGGAAAGGATGGTTTGAACCACCAACCAACCCTGAGGTGCAGATCAACCTACCAGCAATAACAAGCCATGGGTGTGGCCGTTGCCTGGCTAACGGTTTCGAGCAGATGCTTTGTAGAGTAGTATTTTGCAGTACTGGGTACTGAAAGGGTTAATGACCATGAGGGTACATGCTGCAAATTTCTGCTGTGATGTAGCAAGCAACTTTGGAATATACATGTATACCAGTCTCTCTAGCAGTAACACTAACCCTAATCGTAACGCTAATATTAATCCTAACCCTAAGACGTACATATAATAACCCTATAATACACTAATCACCAAAAATATCTAGGCACCTTGCATGAGAGTTTTAGAAGAAACCACTGGTAACCCATTGAACTACTGTGTGACTATATTTTGATCAGCTCGTTACATGTAATAGGCGGAAATGTTAGGCTTTTACCACTATGTCCAAAAGTAGACCAATGTTAAGAGTGCTATTAGTTGACCCGCCTGGTCTATTTTTTGTGTGTTTTAAAGAAAGTAGACAAAGTATAGGACTTGAAATAATAATTTGTGATGCTCCTCGTAAGATGTCACAAGAACATTCTCAAAATATTTTGATATTAATCTGTGATGTTATAGGGCCCGCCAATTACAAACTGATCAAAGTACATGTATAGTTTCCTTTCCAGCTGCTTAGTGTGAGAAAGGACTATTCATTATAAATACAGCACAGTAAAATACTATCATAATATTTTGATATCTGGGATGATTTTAACACTACTTAGGCCAACAAAAAAAAAGGTTTGTCTCAAAGCTCGCGCGCGCATTTGTAAAATCGTGAGATTTGGAAAAAAAAGAAATGCGGAATTTTTTTAATTTCAATTTTTTTTTTTTTTTTTTTTTTTTTTAGTTTTTCCAGAAAAATTCGCAAAATTCGATTTTTTCTCCAAATACCATGAAAAAATTTGAATAAAAAAAAAAAAAAATCGCATTTGCTTTCAAACCACTCGTGAGCTTTGAGACAAACCATTATTTTTTTTGGCCTTATAGGTGTCTAACTACTCTTTGGTGATTTATAGTGTAGTTATCTTGCTGATTATAGCTTCCAAGAAGTTAACTGTACCTATAATTATAATGCCAACCTTTCATTTAAACATTGTAAAATATTAGTCAAGAAACTTCAGGGACTAAATTATGTTTACAGTTGAAGAGCTAAAGAACATATGAATATGTTCTATAAACTTTGGAAAGTTTTGAAAAATTAGTAACCTTCCTTAAAAATGATAGAAACATTGCTGTTATTTTCATAGGTTTTTCTTTCATTTTCCCAAAAAATCAGGATCTTCATTTTCTGTGTAAAGTTATGGCAAATAAGTTGGTGGTATGTGTCCTTGACCTGCATAACCTCAATATTCAAAGCATTCTGCTTCATTTGAGAAAAATAGTTGTGACCATCCACTACAATTGGGCTAGAATATATTGGCAAAGCTACTTTTTACATGTAGATATGGTTCATTGAGCATATCAGTAAACAATAGAAAACAAATGATTCTTTTAGCCATCAATTATTTCACTGTAAAGTTTAATTAAAGGAGAATTGGCTTGTCTAATATCTCAAAAATAAAATTGCACTTTTTGTTTGTGATGGATGATTGCAAAGATTTACCCAAGTATTTTATAACTTATGATGAATATAATTATATATAATAACCTGACCATCAAACAATATGCTAACTATTCAAATGAACTAAATTTCTTACATCAAAATTTACCCTATGTATATGACCCTTCTTACAGATCGATGGTTCCATATTTATTTAGCTGACAGAGTTCCTGTGGTACTGAATTATAACCCTTTTATGTGCTACAAGAATGATGAGAGACCAGAGTACAATGACCAGGTAAGATCTTTGCTTGGTTGAACAGATTCACCAGGATCGGTAATAGTAAGCTCAGGAGACAAGGTTATATCTGATCCAGAAACTGCACTTGTGTACATTTCAGCAAGCACTGTTGCTTAACACTTGATGAATAGTGATGGTTACTTGCAGTTGTGAATATTTTCATTAACCATTTCACTGAGTTAACCAATGGTGCTGGTGATAACTGAGGTCAGCATAAGAAGGCTATCATTTTTTTCAGAAGGGGTCCCAAATTTTACAAAAAGTTGGCATCAATAAAATTGCGCCCCCCCCCCCCCTATTTTAGCAACAAAAATTTATGACCCTCCTACCACCGATACACCTTGCCCCCTAAACAAGCTAAAATTGTATTGAAATCAGTCTTTTAAAATTAAAATAAACACACTATCTGTGGTCATCTTGTGACTCCTACATTTTGGTCATCAAAATTTTATGTCCCCCCCCATTTTTTCCAAAAATTTATGACCCCGTCCCTCCCCATGTTAGACAGTTTCATCACCCAGGTTGGGTGACTTCTTCAGTAATGTGATGAGACTTTCCCACAAGACTTCTCATCCCTAGGGTGCACAGTTTTCAACAGCAGATCATATATATGTGATTCAGAGAATATATGCCTTAATTGGGATTTGACATTACACTCCTGATGACTCTACCAACATCAAATAATTTGACTTGAATTTGAATAAATAGTGCACCAAAAAATATCTCACATTTTTGGGACAAATTAAATAATGTAACCTAGAAAAGCATAATCTATGCATGCGTAGGTTGTTTTGAAGCAATCAGTTGCTGAAAGAGAATTCAATGTATTATTTTACATATGACCCAGAGAGTCAGGATATTAAAGGACAGTGTCAAAAAGTTGACTTTGTCAGGATATGGTGATTTATCATTTAAATCTTTACATTTGTAATTGCTGAAGTCTGATATATGATAATCATTTGACTGTACTAAATAAAGAATTTGTCCAACAATGCTGCTTTTTCTTGCAGTTGATACGGGCAACCAACTTGACAGTGGCGGCATTGAAGTTTATGAAAACATTGAGAGCTAACAAACTGGATCCAGAAGTGTTTCACTTAAACCCTGCTAAAACTGACACTCCTGGTTTTAAGAAAATAGCCAGGTAAGATATGATGGATACTATACTAGTTCGTCAATAGTATATGTACCTAAACTGAGGAATTGCACATTGATCCATTGGCCCTATTTACTATAAATATTTTACATTGAGGGGTAGAATTTCTTTTCACTTTGCGAGAATCCACTTTGATTCTGGCAACAGTGTTTTACAAGAATCTTATCCTTTAACTTGGTGGGTTGGCTCAAAAATTCTACAAGAATCTCGTTAGATTCATGCAAGTCAGTTTTGGAGATTCTTATGAGAATGGATTCTCACTGAATTTCTGAGTCTGTGTATGTAGGTGAAAGAGATAAGTTACCATTCATTTATCAAATTTCAGATACCTTTGTGCCTAATCAGGAAACTTCAGTGACCAAGTGGTTATTAGCATCTTTAGGCAGAGATTTTGTGTAAACTGGTCTGCCCCCCCCCCCCCCAAAAAAAATTATGTGGGGAGTAGGTTATTAGGCAGATATAAGTAGATGTATGGGTGGTCATCAGTGTGTGGCTCAAGGTTGATAGAGTTCTGGCTGGAGAGTTCTGGTGCTGTGTATGTTGGTGTGACATTATTTTGTTCATTTACATACCTGGATCACAAATCTATTTCTATCACTGTAATGTCATTATGCCAAATTACAATAAGTAATAATATTACAATAAGTTTAATAGGATTATGACTAGGTACTTCTTATTCCTATTTTCCTCCTTTGTTATTATGTAAAGAAATTGTGAATTCTGAAGTTTTATTTTACATTCTTGTAGGTGGATACCAAGTTCACTGGCAGCTTACTATGCAATTCTCAACAAAGCCTTCCCTCTAGATATGAGTCAATATTTCCGTCTCTTCAATTCCACACGGGTACCCCAGCTTGGAAAAGATGTCCTGAAAACAGAACCAAGTGGCAAGCATCTACTGGTCGTCAGGAATGGTCATCTTTATACATTTGATGTTCTAGACAGAGATGGTAGGTGACAAAATAATTTAATATCAGGGAAAGAAAACAAATTCATTCACAGCTGAGAGTTCCTTGTTTTAGTGCACTGGCCTGTAAATCCTTTCAAAATAGCATTGTAGCCTCCAAGCATTGATGTCCTCTTTTGACCATTATGCATTGTGAAAATTACAGAATTTGATAACAGGAGCCTCTGATGATAAAATATCAGTTGTGAATGCGTTAAATTGTCCAGTTATGTCCTTGTGGCACATTTATTCACATACTTATTAAAATCAGCCTCGGCCTTAATGCAGCTGCAGTGTTATCCCATGCTTTGTCTAGATCACAAGTATTATACCTGTAATTTTAGAAGCACTTTTAAAAATATAAATTCCCCATATAAAGGAAACAAGCTTGTCTGCACTTTTCTGTATATAGACAGATCCAGAATAAAATAGCAGGTCATATGCTTTGCAAGTGTTTGTATTTTATTTGCATATTCAAATTTTGATATACATCTCTTATCTCAATCCAATCCACAGGTAACATTGTACCACCAGCAGAGATCCAAGCACACCTGCAATATATCCTCAAAGACAACACACCACCACCAGAACATCCACTAGGCTACCTCACAACAGAGAACAGAGATATCTGGGCATCACTGAGGACTCAGCTTGTGAATACCAGCGCTAGGAATACTGAGGTCTTGGATAAGATCGATACAGCTGTGTATTGCTTGTGTTTAGATGAGACAGCACCAGAAGAGGCAGAGGATATGAATAGGAATATGCTCTATGGGGATGGTGCAAATAGGTAAAATATATCTTGTACTATCAATAGATACTTTGTACGAACTCACATGCCTAAGAGATACTCATGTTACCCTACCTTCTTTTGCTTTTAACCATTTATTTGGTTCATTAGCATATCTATGCCTGTTGTACCAAAGATGCAAAATCAGAATTTTATGGTGTTTTAGCAAATCACTGATAATCAGATAACACAGATATTGTCTTTTTACTTTAGAGGACAGAATTACTAATGACTTTATTTGTTGTGTACCACACAGGTGGTTTGACAAGTCTTTCCAGTTAATCATCTGCAAGAATGGCTTAACAGCTTGTAACTTTGAGCATTCCTGGGGTGATGGAGTAGCGGTTCTGAGATTCTTCAATGAAACATTCAAGTATACAACAGAAACACCTTCTATCTCGCCGTCATCTGCACCAGCTAGCATTGATTCCTCCCAATGTGTATCTAGGGTAAGGTTTAATTTTTATTTATTTTTATTTATCCTTACTGTTTGCAGACATTTCAGAATATGTACAACCACAATGTACATGTAGGGAGCCAATGCAATGAGGCCAGCAAGGTAGTGGTTTGTTCAGTAGAAGATGATCCAGTTCATGAGAAGTTTTTATAAAAATAAAGGCATAAAGGCCAGCCATGATAAAGGAATCTGTGTTTTCATCTACTGGCCCCTGTACGGTACTGCCTGATTCCTCGTTCAATGCAGTAATAAGTTTGACCAGAGAAGATAAAATAAAATATTACATCTTCTCTGGTGTGACCTACAAATTGTCTTGACTTTGAGAATAAAAGATAGATTTTGTCTTTTGCCTATCCAATATCGTGTCATAATGGATGGTCTGGCCAATATTTTGAGTAGTGGATGCCGGCGCAACTACGATAAAAATATTGGCCACCCCATGACACGATATTGGATAGGCAAAAGACATAATCCTATCTTTTATTCTCATTCTTATTCAGTTTTAATGTAATTTTTGCGAGAAAAACTGCCTTTTTTCAGAAAAAAATAAAGTTGCTTTTGTGAGGACATCCCCGTTGTTTTAAATGAACAAAACCATCACAAACATCTAAGCCGCCGAATCGCGTTCTTAGTTCTCGCACACGCGAACGCATTATCGCTACGATCATTGAATGGCGCTACGCCTGACTAATATCACTATCAACTATTGTGAGATATTATACACCAGAAAACCAATCAAATTACGTGAATTCTTTACAAGATGCACCCATTGAATAAGAATGTTACTTGACTGAGTGCACAACAAACTCAAAAATGTCCTAAGATGGAAAAATTGACAAAAATTCAAGATGGTGGCAGATCAACAGTGCCCTCTTTTAAATACCTTGGCTTACATTTTGATCAAACCCTATCCTGGAATGTTCATGTTGATAATGTTATTAAATCTGTGGTGAAATATATTGGGTTGTTCTACAGAATAAGAAAGTATCTGTCTCAGGAAAGTCTTACCATTTTACACAATTCCCTTTTATTGCCAAGAATTGATTACTGTGATATTGTATGGGGCAACTGCAGCAAGTATTTATGTGACAGAATAGAGCGCCTCCAAACAAGATCAGCCAGGGCTATTCTAAGGAAACCAATTCGCACAAGTAATGAGTATCTTCGTAAAAAGATGGGGTGGGAAACTTTGGAAAAACGCAGAAATTACCATCTCAATCTTGCTGTTTTTAAATGTCTTTCTGGGCTGGTCCCAAATGCTTTGTGCAATCATTTTTCACTTGTAGGAATTCACACACTCTCAATACTCGCCGAGTGCTCATGGGAAAATTAGACCCATTAGGCCTTTTCTTGAATATGGCAGGCGCTCATTTCAATATAGGGGGCTCTAGCTTGGAATCAACTCCACAATTCAATCATTTCTCCGTTACCAACCAGTACTGGTGTTTTTAAATCAAGATTCTATCCAAAATAGTAGGTTTATAAATTTCTCTTGCCACCAAACATTGGTTTAAAATTTAGGCTCTTTTGTTGAGTATTTTTAAATAATAGGCATTGCAATGATTGTTACAGGATCAACTTTTGCCAAATTTCTTTTGTTTAACATTTTTTGCTGTTTGATTATTGTGTTCTATCCTTCATTTTGTAGCCACTAAGTTTTTATCCATTTCCTTTGATTATTTGAATGTAGTTTGTTGTTTTTGAAATCCTGATTTAAATTATTATGCTGGCATGATGTTTTATCATTTTAAAATTTAAATTCTCATAGTGCAATAAGAAATAATAATAATATGAATTTTGTCAATGTATTTGAAAATGTAGTATAATTAATGCAATATAGTGTGTGCTATGTATTATTTTTTTACCTATCTTTTAATATTATTGTTGTACCCAATTAATTTTGGTAATTCATGTAATTTAAGTTAATATAGTAAATTATTCTAAGTGTTTTGTAATTATTTATTTGTATTTTTAGTATGTAATAACTGGGCCATATGGAAGAACAGGGGAATACTTAAATTTTCCCCTGAATATGGACCCAGTATAAAGAAGAAATAAACAAACAAACAAACAATCAAAACATGAATACCCTCTACAATGGCTGGTACAACTTTTTGTCTAGTTTCTTGATCCCGGTTTCAGTTTACAATATACATAATAGAGATAATTGCATCCGGCTTGGGAAAATGTGTATTAAATGTCATTGATAGTGTGTTAATAAATATTAACTGATTTTCAACATCAAATAGTATCCTCTTGTATGTTTTCATTGTAGATTCAACTGGATCTAGATCCACAAGTAAAGGAAGGTATCAAAACAGCCAGACAGAAGTACATGGACTACACTGGATCTCTAAATGTAGAAACTAAACAGAGCTTCTCATTTGGCAAAGACTTCTTGAAATCTAATAAAGTTAGCCCAGATTCTGTCATGCAATTAGCCTTTCAGGTAAGCGGAGTGATTTTTTTCTTTTTTTTTCATATTTTACCCCTTTTAATAATCTTAGTTAAAAGTTAATGGCATTGGTAGATGTTTTAAGATTTGGACCAAAATTGTCACAAGGTTAGTTTATTTATGTCAAATTATTTTAGTACTCGACAAGGAAAGAAAGAAAAACAGTAAAGTACACTATATCAATTTTTGAAAACTCGTAATGATATGAACTTCAAACGTAGTTAAGAACAAGAGCTCTATAGAAATTGTCATGCGAGACATGACACACAAGCAGACCTGTTGATGGGTCAAGTTTGAGCAATTTAGAAACTTGACCTTTGACCCCTAAACTTTGACCTTTGGGGTCATAAATATTTTTAACATGTTTAGAATGTCGTAAGAATAATTCCTGTTGAATTTGAGCTCGATTGGACCAATTTCGAAATTTGACCTTTGACCCCTATAACTTGACCCTTGGGTCACGGATGGGGTCAACTGCTCTTGCATTGTGCTTAGGATGTCATAAGAAAGATTCCTGGTGAATTTCAGCTTAATCGGAACTTATACATGGATTTTGATTTTTTTAAATTTTTGATTGACCTTTTGATCCCCTTAATGACCTTTGACCTCAATGAAAAAAAAACCTTATGTACACCGACAAAATGCATTGTTCCAATTTTAATTTAAAAATTCTAACATGTTTAGTTCTCGAGATAAAAATTCTTGAAGTTATTCAGCTAAAAACAGGAAGTGACTCCTTAATGACCTTTGACCCCCAAAATAAAAATACCATGCATACATCAGGGAACACTGATTCATGTATGATGGTTATATTATTCTGGTCTGTTTATCTTTTGAGATAAAAAATTTTTGAACATTTTTGATAATTTTGGTTTTGGACTGAAGTAACCCCTTAATGACCTTTGACCCCAAAACTGTAGGCATCCTAAAGACCCCGTCTAGTAGCAATGCATGTGTGCTAATGGCGACAATCTGCTATGTAATTTGTAAAGACAGTGATTTTTTGAGTATTATTTACAAGTTTTTCAGACTGTAACCGGAAATGACCCCTTAATGACCTTTGACCCCTTATCAATGAACACCCTATATACACCGACCATAGACGAGTCATGTGACCAAACCGTGTCATCATCGCATGTTGTTTGTAGGAGAAGATACATTTTGAAGAAAAATCACATTGTTGACCTCTTTATCTAGGTCAAAGGTCACACGTAGTTCAAAGTCATATGACATGTGCGGGGCAATGCCAACGGTCCTTCTGACAACGTTTAGTTAAAATACGCCAACCCGTGACTGAGTTATACGTACGAATGTGGTCGACAGAAAGAAGAACGCTAAGAAGACAGTACAAGCCGGCGTTAAATCAGTCGGCTTGTAACAACAAATTGTATCATCAGGTAATGCAATTAAGAGATCCTAGATACTCTGTAAATTGTACACTGGTCTCTATGTATGTGAACTGTACAGTGAGAAGAGTCCATAGACCCAATATAGCTAATTCGGCTCTGTGTAAGAGACTAATTACAGCAGTGCCAAATTTTGAACCATTCTCAAGCAACAATATGCCTGCACCATATTTCATTTTTTGTATCACTAACTAAGTGTTAGTATTAGTACCGGTAATAAAAATGTTTAAAAAATATTTTTATGGCAAGCGTCTATAATGCAAGACTATGATTACAAAATGTATATTATTGACTCTATTCTTTAATTTTAATTCTATTCTTCATTTTTTGTGTGCACACAGATGGGCTTCTATAAACTAACAGGGAAAGTAGCTGGTACCTATGAATCATGCAGTACAGCTGCCTTCAGACATGGCCGTACTGAAACCATCAGGTCTGCCACCAAGGAAACCAAGATGTGTTCACAAGCTTTTATGGAGGGATCAGGAGTCACTGATGCTGAGAAGAGAAGTCTTATGCAGATGTGTTCAGATAAACATAATCAGATCACCAAGGAAGCTGCAATGGGTTAGTTATTAAAGTGTTTGTTTTAAAAATTCCCTCTTGCCCTACTGGAAGCTACTGGATATTTTACTTGCCCTGCATCTGAATGCTACGTTAGTGTTCAAACAAGGTGTGGCATACAGGGTGGGACATCTTGCACAAAATGTATACATCCATAGCAAAAGGATGCACTTGTCGGCTGCTACATGTGTCTCTTTTTACATAATAGCTACGAATAAATACAAGACTTGTCTCAGGTGGAGGTCACTTCAAATCATTTTTAAGTTGCATAGTTTAGGAACGTTCTCTGTATTGAGGATGATTTGAAGTTACTGCCACGTGAGATGAGTCGGGACATGCCCATGTCATGTATATACAAATTTTATTACACAGTTACTCATTGCCAATACAGAGGTCAAACATATGGACATAATCTGTTTTAATCACAAAATTTTAAATATTTCAACTGTTCAGAGACTAATTAATAGATAGAAGGTATGCAATACGACATTACTCATGACAGAGTCATATCATTTGAATAAATTTCTATCCTCCAAGAGACCCCCACTGGGAGTTTCCCATGATAAAACACTGAAATACATTTTTGTATGTGGTAGTTGTGAATGGCAGTGGAATCAATCTAGAGACCTGTCCCTCTGTCATCTTAGAACTGTCCTCCAACATGGCTGCCATTTCAATTGTTATACTGTTCTGGGTGGTTTATTGCATAGGGTCTATAATTAAATAAGCAGGAGAGATTCTTGGATTTTACATATGCGCAGGATTTCACATATTGGAGTTAAGATCGCGATTCATCTGCCTGATACCCCTAACTTAAGCCAAACTGGGTAGAAAATGATACTGTTGAACTTGTAATTTGTTACACTAATTGCAAAGACCTTTCACAGTGGCTGACTGCTTGTCCTGATCATCTTGTGAAAAGAACTAGTGACTGACGCCTGAGTCACACAATGCTACACAGCTTGTTCGGGGAATGAGGTGCCGATGTGATGATGATGTGACTCAATTAGCCAATCAGAACCCCACTTTCTGTTTACGCTGCGTGCCAAATCGGGCAATTAAGAGTCTTTGCAAAATACTGTAATATGAATCAAAATAAGAATAGACCCAGTGATGATATCTTTCTCTTTTATCCTGTGTACATCCAACAGGTCAAGGATGGGACAGACATCTATTAGCACTACGTTTCTTGGCTCAGGACAAGGAGCTTACTCCAGATATATTCACAGACCCAGCCTACGCCGCCATCTGTCACATCATCATATCAACGAGTACGCTATCCAGTCCAGCTGTAATGGCAGGTGGCTTTGCACCTGTAGTACCCAATGGATTTGGTGTAGGCTATGGTATTTTGGATAACGAGCATGGTGTGAACATTACAAGCTATCCGGCATCATACAATGTCAAAGACTATGTAGAATGTGTTATGGGAAGCTTAAATCAAATACATGATGTTCTACAGGCAACGTCCAATTCCAACTGATTAGAACTGTAGGTAGATCAGACAAAATGGGCTATTCCAGTTAAAATCCACACTACCCCTGTGGAAGATTTTGGAAATATCCTCCATAGAAGGAGTGTGTTTTTCAAATGTAATTGGTCAGGGTTAATCATTTTGAAACCCATACTCCCCTGTATATTATGGCTTTACCATCTTCTTCAACAACTGGTGTAAGTATTTCAAATGGAAGTTACCCAAATGTCTATTCTATTTGAAACTCATACTCCCTGTATGGAAGACTTTAGCTAAATCTTCCACAGGGGTAGTATGGATTTTAAATGGAATAGCGCAATGGAAATTATAACAATTATTTTATTTTATGATGCGTAATTGTACTGAATGTTTTTGGGTTTTGCTAACATTGTGTGCAATATTTTTTGTACTTGTCAAATGTTTTACTTAATTTCACCGTGTAATGGTAAACTACACAAATGAAAATATGATATAATAAGAGTGCATTAATGCACAAAGATAATTTAGCGGATTTCAGTTCAACAGATAACCCTAACTTTCTGATGGGGGTTTGGTCACAGATGCCTTGTGTGTTGCCCTTAACACCCACTGGTGGTATTTGGCAAGGTTAGGGATAATAAGCAATTGAGTGAGCTAAAGAGGAGAAAGGTGGGTGCGCATATGTGGTGTGTGTGTGTGTAAGAGGCAAAAAGTGTTGCTAACTTGTCAGTATGACAAACAATGAGCCCATGTCGCCTATCCCTGTGAATATACCTCCGGGATCATAGTGGCATATAAAAAGCCAAAAACCTTGTTATGTGCATGCATTCCATGCTGTTTTTGGCCATATTTTGGGTAGTCGCCTTTTGGCTATATGGGTCATATTAACCCTAACATTCTGATTGGGGTTTGGTTGGATGTGCCCTGTATGTTGCATGCCCATCCCTTCTGAATGGTGGTATTTTGTGGTATTTGGTAGGTTTAAGGGATCAAAAAAAATAGCATTGTGATCAAAATATAGTAACAGGGAATGATGATTAACTTAAACTATTACTTTTATTTAACTTAGCCTATCAGTTTCAATCATTCTTCTCTTATTACCGTACTGTCTCGAGTATAATAGTCCCACCCTGTTTTCAAAATTGGAGGCTGGGACTATACTTGAATTTTTTGGTTTTGTAGTGTCCCTGGACCTAGAGCTAATTTATAAGTCAACCATGAATGATACTAGCATTTAGCTCTAGGTCCAGGGACACTCCAAAACTGAAAAAATAAATAACTTAAAAAAAACTTTACTCGAAGGTGGGATTATACTCGCGTCATATGAACCCACAAAAGTATGCTGCAAAATTCTTATTGCTACCACCTGCACAAGTACACTGTTGTCAAAGTACCTGACTGGTACACACAAAGTACCTACATAGTACCAATGCTGTTAATGCACAGGACTCACCAGCAGTGGTACTGCACTGGTACTCCCCTGGTACCAGCCAAGTATTGGTGACAGTGTACTGTAGGTGACCCCAATAGGAATCTTGTAGTGCTCTTCCATTACTTGCCATTATTATAGTGACGTGATTTATATGAAATTTGCCATGTATTCAAAATGTTAGCATTCGATATCAGGTAAGTTACATACGCACAAATATTTCAGTGGTATAATTTAAAGTTGTATATTTGGATATTGAAAAATATTGGTTTGATAAATCAATAAATGAACCAAAAGTAAAATACAATTCTATGTGAGTGTATAATGATGTATGTTATTATTGTGTGAAATAATGTTACAAATAACTCCCATCTCTATTATGATGGGCTGTCAGCGATATAGAATAAAAACTAGATAACCAAAGGACCAATCACAGGATGAGCTAGCTGGAGGAATGGCGACCATTATGCTAATTAGGAGATTTTATGTCCGTGACATCATTTTTTGCCAAAAATTTTTGTGCCGAAAAATGACGAACAATTTCAGTTTTCTTTCCATTACTGTTATATTGTGAAAAACCATATAGCTGTGGAGTTAGTCCAATATGTTAGGAAAATATTCAAACCGATGACCCCATGTTGACACTGGCTAAATAAGCTGTATTTTCACTCGTAAGGGTGACAGTCACTGTTGCAATTTCGTCATTTTATTTTTCACAGACGAAATGAGAAGATTTGACCTTTTGAGGTCATTTAGTAAACCTGTTTACCAGTCGTTTTGATTTTTGTAACAACAGTTCGCCCTTTGAAAAGTGAACTTCGACGTATGTGGTGCGAAACTTTCTTGCCACCACTTGCCAAGTTTTCTTACGGTGCTTCCCGAATCTTTTTATCGTGTGGTTGATCAGTGCATGAGCGGTAATGACACACGGCACCAGGGCATTCGCTTAACTGCCTTGTGGGCTTTTATGCTGGCGAAGTGATGTCATAATCGGATTAACTACCATAGCAATAGATGAATACAACTACAGCAGGTTGCACTCATCACATGTCTTTAATCATATAATAAATTGAATACAATACCACTCTTTTCAAAGAGACTAATCTTACAGGTGCAAGTGATTAGCATTTCTTTGACATCTATCTATGGTTCAATGCATCAGTACCGCATTATCGTTGTAGTGCGGGCGATATAGAGGGTATCCACTTTACTCATGCGTGACTCCTAACAAAAGGCGCTGATTCCCGTAGTATTCCTCATTCAAAACAATTCAATGCACGACCTCGGAGTTACCTGCATGACTTAAGACTTTGGCAGGCAATTTTGAGGCAGTCACGATTGCACATGCAGGTACTTCTTTTGAAAGTCTTAAACAAGGTATAGCAGTCGCGGATAGCATATGCAACTTATAGAACACGGATAACCTCTATTGTCAAAATTGTATTCATCTATTGCTATGGTAGTTAATCCGATTAACTCCGTCACTTCGCCAGCGTATAATGTTCCATTTGAAATCCATACACCCCTTATGGAAGACATTACCTTAATCTCCCACACAGGGATGTAGATTTCAAATGTAGTCACCCATTCGGGTAACCTCATTTAAATTCACACTTCCATATGGGTGTATGTAATACAGCAATGGGCTATTCAATTTGAAATCCACACTCCTCCCCCCCTGGAAGATTTAGAGGGAGTATGGGTTTTCATACTTCCATTTAAAATACCATCTCCTGTAGTGTAGGTAAAGCCATATACAGGAGAAGTATGTACACAGGAGCACAGCAGATTTGAAATGGAATAGCCTAATGCAGTCACATAACAACATGTCCCTGTGGGTGAATAGCTACTGTTAATTTGGTCAATTCACAATACTAGTATGATGCAGCTCTAGCTGTTGGTTGGGAGAGGCCAAAATATGCAGTGCATTCAACATTTGACAAAAAGTCGACATTCAAAGCCCCCATAATACAAATGCGACACAGGAACATAATGCCATTAGCCTTTTCGAAGTATGGCGTACACAAAAGGAGGGCAGTCTTTTTAAGTTGGGTAAAACTCTGCAAATTCTTTACCCACTTCGTGCAGCGCCATCCTATTGTGTCCGCCATATCTCGAAAAGGCGTATTGTCTAGAAGCCACTTCTCATGACAATTTGTCTAAATGCAACATATACATGTAGTCCATATTTTTACAAGCTTGAGGGTGAATATAAGTTGTTTAAAATTGTTTACAAAATATTTTAATTAATGGAAAAAAAGACACAAAATAACCATAAATGAACAATCATAGTTACAGATCATTTAATAGTTTGTAATATATATTACTTAATTTTATTCAACATTTTTTAATTCTTTGAAACAATACTATATAACAATACTTCATTCAAGTGAAGTATGCACATAAAATTTATACAAAATACACATTCAGTACAAATTATATATATTTATAATTATTACCAGAATAGTTCAAGGTCTTTATTTCATTAAGGCATCTGTTGAATAGACTTTTGCAATAAAACCTATCAAGTCATAACTGGTAAAATGTTTTCAAGAGGAACAATAACCAAAAACATTCAAATGAGTGTGTTTCAATACGCAGATTTAGGGTTTCTCTACCAGAAGTCAATTTGTGCCGAAATTCCTTTCCACAATGCAATATGCGTATTGCATAACAAAGGAGATCGATTAACCTCCTAACTGTATCTATTGTTATGCAAAACGCTTATTGCATTATGGGAAGGAATTTCGGCACAGACTAACTTCCGGTAGAGAAACCCTAAATCCGTGTATTGACAAGTGCCCAAGCACATTTGATGGTGATGTAGTTGTCAGAATTTTAGACCGCAAAAGTTCTCCTGAAAACATTATTCAACTGGGCAAAATAGGTACTGCCATCTCTGCCCTTTCTTAAAATAAGCAAAATATGAAGAAGCACAAGGTTTTTATTGGGATTGTCTACCTGTACACTGTTTCCAGTGTGAAGTATTTGAAAAAAGAATACTTTGAACTTGATGCAATACATGTGACTTGCTACGGATAAAACAGTTTAGTACTGATGTAATAAATTGGTTGTCACAAATACTTCTCAATGAATATCTTTGGTTAACCATTAAAAGCTGCTTGAAATTTCTCCCTATGCACTAATTATTGCTGAATACAAAGGCATTTAGCCATCGCATATTTATCAGAATACCTATCTATCTGTGTTTCAGTATGCATGACCAGTCATATCACAAGGAGAAAACTGTTAACAGTGATATTCATACATGTATAATCAAAAATTGTTACACACTATTATTAGTGGAAAGTGTGGAGCCTGTAGAACACAATGCACTTATAATTATACCCACCTCAAAAAATGCCTCAATTAACAAAATACAATTCCAGTTGCATGGGTGGAGGGTATGATCACATGCTTGCTGACACCTCTGCACATCCAAGGTAACTTATATTGAACAAGAAATGATACTTCCAGAGGATCTTCCAGTGACTGCAGTTGCAATCACCATCACCTCATAGAATCAGCAATAAATGGCAGTAATATGATGCTCTTGCTGAAAATATTTTGGATAACAATGTGACTCATTCAGAGGAGCAGTTGCTGACAGCGCTTTCCAAAAGGCCAAATTCAGGACTCCAGCTGTTACACTCTTTGCTCGCTATGCTGCTATTTGTCACAATATCAAAAAGAATTGTGTTTTTACAACAAATCTTGTAGCATCTTCAGTGGCATAGCCAAACATTTTTTGGGTGGCAGAGTGAAATGTCATTATTATTAAAATGACTAGAAACGGGACAAAAAGTTGACAAATGGGGCCGAAAATCTGACTTTACCTCCTCACACTAAAAGACTGGCTACGCTGATGGGCATCTTTGGGTATGAGAATATGAATCATTATTCACCATCACTGTGTCTGACCTGACCATCAAGCCTCAATATCTCTACTCCCAAGGTGTCTACAGCAGAATGTATCAACTATTTGTTGATGTTACAGTATATTTTGCAAACCATGGTGAATCAGAGGACTTTGTTCTGCACAATGCAAATGAAGAAGTTGAGAATGGGTTGTGAATTATTACTAAATTTGAATTGTGGGGCAGATGCAGTGGATGACAAAGACTTTGCAGCCAGTTCTGCTCAGGGTAATGCCTCTCTATTCGTACACTGAATGATTTACCTACGTTAAGTAAGACACACACAAAAAATGGTAAGGGGAAAGGTAATTTATGAAAAATTTTCAATACAGCAGATTTCATTTTTGGCCTGTTGTGATATGACTGGTAGTTCTTGCTGGCACAAACCCTGACTGGTCCAATGAATTCACCCCAGAGAGGGCAGACACCACCTGATTTACATGCAGCCCATGTGGGGAAAATATGTACCTCTGGATTGTTTCAATATACATTCAGCTAAGGTATCCGTAAATAAAGGTATTATGTGTACAAACAATGTGGCTAATAGTGTGCTTGGCACACTTAGTACTAACTTTTGTGATGATCTGGCTTTCTAAGAAACCAAACATGGATGAGAAGCACTATTTTAGTACCAATGCATAACAATCCAACAGGTTGAATTTCCCATGGTATTACACATGGGGCTTCATTAAGTCTACAAAATCTATTTTAATTCTGTCACATAATTCAATTTTCAGTGTTTGTCTCATAACAATATGTACTACACTCTATATAAAATACTGGTTGGACGGAGATATTCTATATATGTGATCCGATCAAGCAAAATCAGTCAAAACTCAGAAATATTGATTTTGAGATATAGCCAAACAAAGGAAATATTTCCTTTTGTTTTCTGCTGTTCTGGAAACTCTTTAATTGCTCATATCTTTGGAACTGGTTGTTCAATTTCAATAGGGTTTTCTGGAAAATGCCGCTTTTTACTATCCTACATTGTATAAGAAACTGAAGATTTAATATTTCCGAGTTCCGACTGATTTTGCTTGATCGCATCACATATAGAGAAATTAGTACTATCACTACTATCTTAATGAGGTCAAGGTACCCAGGCTACCAACAAGTTATGCCTTTGAATGGCCAAATTTTGTACATCAAGAGTTATTGACTGGGGATTATAAAACTTCTTAATTTATATGTGAAGCCATATATGATCCAATCAGGCCGATGGTGACTGGCATTTGTGAAATTCAGACAGGCAGTCCAGAAAATAAGGAGGAAAGGGAACAATCTAATAAGAGCATTAGCAATGTAAAAATTCATAACTTTGCAACCAAGTGTGCTAGCTAGGGATGTACAGGCGTCAGCAATTATTACGTACACTTGGTTATTGTGCAAGTTGGTGACAATTATTTTAAAAACTGCCTCCTTTGGCCTGATTGGATAAGACTGGATCAGATTGTGTTCAATACATGTAAACATATATGACATTTGACAGGTAAAAATATCAAATACATGTAATATTAACAAATGTGTAAAAAAAAGTACCACTATGCTGTTTGTCCTACTGCAAGGTAGCTGTTCAACATTTTTTTTACATTGCAATTGCTCAATGTGTTATCATGTATTGCAGAAATGCATATATGAAAAATATTGCTTTTAATTCTCTAGCTAACAGAGAGCAACTTGGTGCTTAAGATAAAATGCTTGTGTATGTTCATATCAAGTGCTTGAAACAAAAATGTTCAGTGCTTTTTCAAATCAGTCAAATCCTTTACATTTGACTATGAGCATTGTTCGATTTACCAGGTGTAGCAGAGCAAAATACTCCCCATTTTGGACAACCTGCTACACAAATTTCAGCTTGTAAATCAATTGTTTACAATGTAAACACATATGCTAAAATGTCATAAAAATATCACCTAAATTTATCAAAGTAAATCGAACCCTGACTATGAACATTGTAATGTGCAAAGCTAAGGGCATCTGAAACTTTAGAAATGTCAGATTAGACATTAATACCATCTGTAAATAACAGCAATCCATTTCCAAAATGTGTGATGTCCTCATAGCTTTATCTATTACTATGTGCATATAGTTGAGTGTAAAGGAATTTTACAATTAGCTGTTTTGAAAAGGCAAATTCCTTGTGCTCCAAGCAATCGATGTACATGTAATTATTAGTGTTCACACATTTTAAAAAACCTTTAGAAAGACCTTAATCTCAATGCAGGAAAGCCTAATCATTTCATTATTTAGTAACAATATAAAATCATGACAAAAAGATCCAAGGATATTTTGCAACTATTTACATGCTTCATGTGAAAAAAAAAACCAAAAAAAAACTTTGTTTTGGCTTATAATTGACGAAAATTATCCGGTTTTTATGTTACTGGGCGGGTCAATATGGTCCCAACTTACGCGCGGGTAGATTCACATATGCATGCGCCAGTTACGCATTACACAATGAGCAACTAGCATATGTGCTGCGCGGAACTGTGTGCACGCAATTCTATAGTTATACACAATATTATGAATCTCATTTTTTTCACCAATTAGAAGCCAAAGAAAGTATATAGCTGTAACATACATGTTTACATGATACAAGAAAGTGCCACTAATCACATGCTAGCTTGGTCTGATCATAGCAGATAGTTTTATATAATTATTTTTGTGGCAAATCCAACTTCCAAATCATGATGCATTGTAAGAGTGCAATTTATCCTAGGATTGTGTCCTCAGTTCTTTAACAACTCGGAATTAAATTACC
The DNA here is from genome assembly GCF_039555335.1 of Amphiura filiformis. Classification (NCBI taxonomy): domain Eukaryota; kingdom Metazoa; phylum Echinodermata; class Ophiuroidea; order Amphilepidida; family Amphiuridae; genus Amphiura; species Amphiura filiformis. Next base: position 34,743,798 of record NC_092630.1, on the reverse strand, counting down.
AAAGCTAAATCAAATAACTAACCCTATAATACTGGTATGAACCATCAGTCTTTCAAGTGAGCTGCTGTTGACCAACTAATTATTATGTAAGATTATTGTACTACACTTCTGACAACATATGGGGAATTGATTCTGCACATTTGTGTCCATATTAGTAATAATTTTGGATGTGTGTGTACATGGTGCAGCTTGTGACCACACATACCAAATTTGATGACAATGCATTGTGTCATCACAGGATACAGTTACTAACAAACACGCCAAATTCAGTTCTGAGTTTGTTATTACTTCTAGAATGCCCTGTTACATGAGCAATTGTGAAAGACAAAAAGATCCAGTAGCCAATTGATACCCTTGTTGAAGGAGAATATGAACAACTATATGCTCTTTGTTAAAGTTGCACTGGAGACTGAATATCAGTGTAACATGATGTTAAAAACAATATTTGAAATAAATAAAATTACAAACACAAACCAGTTCTTCTGACCATGATGATGTCACTTGAGTTCATAGTACTTTCCTGATCTAGGGTCAAAGTAACAATTAAGGCAAGGGTCATACAACAGGTCCAGTTCATCCTCATCATGTCCATCACTTGTACTCTCAGTTTGTCTGCTGCCATGCTCCTCACTGCTTGTAGATTTGTTGCGACTAAACTCGGGAATACCTGATACAAGCAAAGTAATAAAAAGTTTGTTACTTGGAGTGCACTAGATCAAAGAGACGGCAACAGGCATCTACTCTCAAAACCATATTTAGTAGCATTCAGGGATCCAAATATGAAGAACATACTATGAAGAGCATACTCTAAAATATAAACCTTCAAAAGAGAGGCAGCATCTCTTAAATCACCCTTTTTGTAAATATAAATTTATTAATTACATTCCAACATGATGCAAATAACTGTTGTAGACCTACTACTTACACTGGAGATGAACAAACTCTGTTGACATGTGAATAACTACTATATTCTTGTAAAGTGAAGAAATGAAGCAGCCTAATTCTGTATGAGTGATTATAAAACAAAAAATCTAAAAAGTGTCTTAAATTTGCTTGTGAAGTGGATGGAATATAATCACTCTCACTCTTTGAAGATGGATTATTCCAATACATTATGATATGAGACACCTTCCTACAAAATGAGAGGAAAGTTGCTAATTTTTATTTTTAAATTCAAAAGTCAATATTTGATGGTATCACACGCAACGTAGCTTTGCTAAAAATAGTAAGTCCAGTATTTTGATTTTATTCCAAACTTCATATACTACAACTGGATGACTGAAAACATTCATCAATTTACTTTGTGAAATATTTGACAATAACTGACCTGCAGAAGTATCTTTGTTGGGTGAATGTTGATCAGCAAGAAGCATACCGGTATTATCCATCTCTTCCCTCATCTTCTCACTGGGAAGAACTATAGGAGGACTAAATGGTTCTCCCCAGTCTCTGTGTTATAGAAAGGAAATGAGGAAATCAGTTATTGAGTAACCAATTCAGTGCCTAAATTAAGTTTGATGGGCAGAGATCCCAGTTTGAAATTGCAAGCATATGTGACACAGTTAAGGGACATGAGTGTTACAATGTTGTTTTGGGGTTTTTTTTCTCCCATTTAGCATTCTTGATCAACTAATGGGCTACAATATGCCACAAATTCCATCAAGATTGATATCAAAGTTCCCCAGAAATAATTATTTTCATGTTAGAATTTGACAATTTTTTGGCAGTACCGTAACTGAAAATCAAAAAATTAGCAAATTAACAACCCTTTTTGCTTGATTTTGCATACATATCAAACCTGCAGGATATTTTACACTTTTTATTTTAATTTATTTTAGTTTATTTTAATTGTAAACAAGAGGTTCTACTGTATCAGCCAATCAGGACACCTCATTTTTGGAAATTCAAGTACTCAAAATCTCGATAAGCAACTACTATAGACGAATCCAGCAAGCCAAGTGATGGTCAGAATTCATTTGGCCATTGCTGGCTTCCCGCCGCACCAAACTGGTGTTGTGACTGCCCAAATGGGTGGATTAAATCCGCTTAAAAATTGATATTATATTGTATTGTGTTGTAAACTTTCATCATTCTATTGTCTACATATAACACGGGTGATGGAATGCAGTTTAAAATCCCCACCAAAGCCGCATCATTTCACATTTTAGGTGGGATGGACTCGATGGGGACCCAGCTATGGCTGCCATTGAGGTGTAGGAATGTGTGAAATTGGATTTGTCTATAGAGTGTCACCACTGACCTGGCAATCATTTATGCATCATACACAGAACTTAAAATACAAAATAAGAAAAAGGAAAAAACAACATCCTGATAATCAGTGGTGTTGGAGCTTGATCAACTCAGATGCTGCCCAACCCACAACTGCCCAACACTAGGTATTGCTAGTCTTTTAATGCCTGTTTTGCTTACCGTGGATTGGACTGTAATAATGGGTTGCCATTGGCTGGAAAATGCATCTCATCTTGGTACCTGTTAAGCCGCCGCGATAAATCCTGGGAGGAAAAAGGCACAAAATATCATATCAGTCTATTTCACATTGTCAAATTGAAGACATGCAGATATTTGTGACCGTTCCATCAGATTATTATTTCAGTTGGCAGAAGCCCTGTCTATAGATATATTTATACTTGAATGGGCAATTGAATGCAGTGCGACAAGTGCCTGCATTACCACTAGTCATTCTTGACATTGGATAATAAAAACCTCAGAAATGAAACTTTTGTTGAACCTTCCTTACCCCTATATTAGCAAGTGATGGGTTTTTGACCCATACCTTGATAAGGCCAGTATATCAGTTTACTATTTTGCATGCCTTTTGCTGCTGTACCAAAACAATTGCCACAGGGACAAAACATCAAGGAGAATAAAGCTTGAAACAATGGTAATCATAATAGCAAAAAATTACACATTCGAATGAAATAAATTTTACTGTTTTTGAGAGTTACTGGTAAAATATTGACCAACTACAATTTCAAACGCTAAACTCACAGGTGGTTTAAATGTGCCAAACGTAGCTGTCGTATCATCACTGCTTGAGCTGCTCAAATCATCGTCACCATAATTGTGGAGATCAAAACTATTGGTAGCCTGGTTGTGTTCTCCATCCTCTTCAAACATCTCCTCCAGCTGCTGCCGTCTTAGACTGGCCAACATGTTGGCCTCCATGGATGAGGCCAGGGAACTGTTGTTAGACTGGTACTTTCTCCAGTCATATTCCTTGATTAGGAAAAAAAACGTTTCAAAAGTTTTATCAACTGAAATACAGGACTACTTACTAATGTATAGCAAAATATATTTAGTAGTAAAGTCTGTGGAGTGGCTTCTACATCTTTTTGTGGCTTTTCTTCCCTCTCATGGCTTCTGGCACTTTCTTCACTTCTGCTTTCACTTACTACTAGTATGGATGTTGGCGTAATATTATGCTCATATAAAAGCCATCTCTATATTTTGGCACAAATTTTAGCTGATACACTGAAAATTCCAATCCCCCCAAGTTTTTGACCTCTCAATTTACTAGTCTCAAGCTTGCACAAACTCAAGACTCTATCCAATAGACACATTTTAATGTTATAAATATTGATTGAGATGAGAGAAATGTTTGCTTCAAAACCAGTCATAATGTTGCATTTGTGCAATTCAGAGTTAAGTTCCAAAGACACTCCCATCTCCAAATTCAAATCATATGTTAGTTCCAAACAGTATGATTGTCTCAGCACAGTATGGCACTTTCTTAATTGTTTAATAAGTCCAACCTCTTTTATATGGATCTCTATGTTATCTGGTCGTGTGATTTGAGTTTCAATGCTTTGATACCTTAATTATATACTCAGAAGCATTTAGAATTCATATCTATGTTGAATACAGCATTCAAAGACATGGAACATCTTATAGTGTTATTACCCCATATTGAGTAATCTTTGTTGTCCCAATTTTAGCAATTCAGACAATCAATGCAAAATTACACATAATTCACAATTTTCACTTATCAAGCCTATGTTTGGTGACCTTGGTCCCATCCTGGTCAAACAAAAAAGGGTTAGATTGTAGCTAAATTTATATTACTGTATGATTCATGATGTGGCATAACCTAGGCAGCAAATGATGTACACAAAAATCTGAATTCAGACTACTTCTTTGATTTGTTATGCATCCATGGATATATGTGGTACATACAAAATAAAGGTAAAGAACTGTAAAACAACTTACATCAGAAAGAGACAATCTTGGATCATCTTTGGGTATTTCCTTGAGTTTCTTTGTACTAACACTACATCTTGACACAGATCTGGGCAGGGATTTCTGCAGAGGTGTACCTTCTACATCCTGACTCTTCTCTGAGCGATCACCACCTCCACGATTTCCTCCCAACTTAGAGCGTCTCAAAGTTGGTGAACCTTTTGCAGGCACAGGGCCCTGATTTGCTGCAGAGGTTGAGTTCCTATTTTCATTTTCTTTGAAAGACTGCTCAGTGGACACATGTGGCGGCCTTTGACCTGGCACCGGTGACATTTGATCAGGCACAGAAGACCTGGTTAACCGTGGGCTAGGAGTTCTTGCTATTATGGATCGATATCTCTCCTTTGAGGTTATTAGTTTTTTATCACTCTCCTCTTCAAAATGTTCATCTTCTGTGCTAATATTGCCTTTGAGAAAATCTGCTTCTAATTCTGCTTCTCTAGAACTAGTGGCCATTTCCATGTCGACAGCTGAGGAATCTGGACCTTGAGATGACAAACTGATTTTTTCTAATTGCATCTGAGAAATGAGAACAAACAAAATATTACACATCAGCAACACATGTAAATTGTTAATTCTTAAACAGTTGTTTTTTCCTTTAATTTCATTGCTTCTTGCCCGAGTACAGCTTGGTACAAACTGAACTGCGCATATGCATGCATCATGTGTGATGCACATAACATCAGATGCATGGCATGAAGTGATCTAGTGCATCAGCACTGTGCGATATTTTGTGTCCATGAATGAAGAACTCAATAGATTTGCCAATTTCATGTACTGGATTGATTGCACTTGAACACATTGACCATAAAAAGTGGACATAAATTACATTCAAACATGATTTTACAGTTGATCTGTTTAAGAATAACAATAAAGGTATTGTTCTGAGACCGAGCCATATATTAACCTTCAGTCCTTACTCCTTCAGCCTTGTTGTTATTTATGTAAAAATAATGAAATATGTGTGTTCTATCAGGAAATAGATCCACAGCTGGGTTTCAAAACATTATTCTCTAATTATTAAAGCACAAGATTATATTCAAGGAAATGACACAATGGAAGGGTACAAATCATTTTGATACAGCCTGTGTAAGTGATTAGCTTAACTCTCATAACATCCTCAAGGAGCTATTCCATTTGAAATCTACACTCCCCCAGGGGAAGATTTAGCAAACGTTTTCCACTGAAGAAGATGTGTTTCAAATAGAATAGACAATTGGGTAACTTCCATTTGAAATACTCACTCCAGTTGTGGAAGATATGTACAGCCATACAGGGAATATCGGTTTCAAAATAATTAACCCTAGCCAATTTCATTTGAAAAACATTCTCTCTCTGTGGAAGACTTTTCTTAAATCTTTCACATGGGTATGGTAGATTTTAAATTTAAATGGAATAGCTCAATATATCCATACTTTAATTCAGAGGCTTGCCATGCTCTAAAATTCCAAATATTTTGCTCTGCATTTTTCATTCACCTGTAATTTCTTAGCATCCAACTGCCTTGATCTTTCCACTGTCCTCACTGGAGCTTTCCTTGGAGGTGACTGGAAGGTGTAGATTTTGCCTTGATGTTCTTCATCTTCATCTATATTATCTTGTCTGGGAGTGTACTGTTCATCATCATCATCATCGTATACATTCAGTTGTTTGTTATTTGACTGCCTATCTCCTAGTCTATTTGCAGTTTGCTCAGCACCTGAACCTGTAAGAAAATAGTGACAAGTGGTAATATACTTTGAAAGAGTCTGTGGCTTTGACATTATTCACTAAGTCACTTTTTTGCACTGACCTGACAAACTGATTTTTTATGCTCTTTCCACTGTGCTCATTAAATTTCATAAATATGCAAATAACATAACACAAAACTATACAGAACATTAGGCCACCATATCCTATCACCAAACCAAATTTGAAGTTGATCGGTTATTGCCTAGCTGCAGAGTGGATTAATGGTTTTGCTTACGCCCTGGCAGCCAGACAAACAAACAGGCAGAGACTCGACAGCCAAACAAACAGGGAGGCAACCATCTGGGTGATAACATAATAATAAGTCCCACATATATGTGGGGAGCAAAAATATTACATTTTTATACCATCATAAACTACATAACGTTCGTGTGCATAACATTTCTTGCAGATTTGGTAGTTTGACAAATACATACTGTCCAGTTTGTATTTTAAGGCTGTTTTTTTTCTCCAAATACCATGAAAAAAGTCGGGGGAAAAAAATCGCATTTCGCATTTGTTTTCAAACCACTTGTGAGCTTTGAGACAAACCATTATTTTTTTTGGCCTTAGCTTGCATATTCAATGTAACAATCAATTGAAATTTTGGAATAAGCTTTTTCCGTGGATAATCATACCCTGAAAGAGGATGCCAAAATCACAAAGTATATATATTTGATTCTATATTTAAGTTTGATAACCTAACAATAAATCAACCAACCTTTTTGATTTCTCCTAGTATCACCATGAGCTTCATAAGTACCATTAGTTTTCCCTTTACTCTTGCCTCCTCCTCTACTATATCCTATACCAGTTCTGCCTCCATTGCTTCTATATCTGCTTGTCTGCTGATTCTCCTCTGTCTCCGAGTAGCTATCCAGTCTTCCTCTCTCTGGCTTCTTCTTTCTTCTTTGCACTTTCCCCCTACCTGCAGACAATACATTCTTACTACTTCTAGCTAGCACGTCATCTGACTCCGAGTAGCTCTCAGCATTAGTTCTTCCACTAAGATAATATTTATTATTACTAGCTTGATTGATATTATCACCATCTTCAAATAGTTCTTCATCCTCTGATATACTTTGAGTTCTGATTCTTGCCGCAGCGCTCTTCAAAAGAGCTGCATCAGGCAGTCTTTGCAAGGCATCAGCATCACTGGATTCTTCCGATGCTTGATCCTGAGAGTACTTTCTTCTTTCATATGTACCACCTCTCCTTGCGGTGCCAGAGTTATCTCGTGACCTAGAGTCACTGCTATCTCTATCTTTGCCACTGGATGGCCTCACTTTTATGACTCTTCTTGACTTGTCGCCTGATTTCTGTCTTGGTGGATGTGGTTTTATGGATGCCAATTCTTCTGCAATACCACCAGTTCCTGGTGACCATGTTTTGCTACCGCTCAAAGTTCCTAGATATGAAGAAAACAAATGTAACAATAAAATAATATAATAAATGACATTTTTATATTTATCATCTCACCAAAAACTATATTTTGATTACATTCAGTTGGGTCAAAATTGCAAATTCATCCTGCTGACCAGCTCCCAAATTATTTTACCAGGTCAAGCACACAAATGGGCACACAATACTTAAATAAATTTGACATGCAATTACTTAAGTTTTGGTCTTAAACAGGCCAAAATAAAATTGCAAACAAAAGCTTTGGTTGATTATGTTCCTGTATTTTGAGCAAAGGGGACAATTCCCCCCTGAACTTCCCTCTTATGATCAGGAAAAATACTTCGCCAGTCAAGAAACATGACTGTGTTTAATGATGAATTCAAATAGAATTTGGTCCTACCTTTATCTAGATCTGAATCAGGTGATATTTCAGTCCCGGGGTCAGATTTTTGTCGCATGTGCCCATGAAGAACCAGCGTGTCAGGTTGCTCTCGGGCTGAACGTTTACCTCTGGCACTAGGAATAGAGTCTGTCAAAAGAAAGATGTTACAAATTAATCACAAGTTCACCTTTTATCATGTGGAAGTATGGCTTCTTTATAATCGAAGTTAAGTATCACGGAGCACGGTGGCCTAGCGGAACGGGCACTGACTCATAATCGGAAGGTTGCGGGTTCGAGCCCCGGCGACGCCATCGTGTTGTGCCCTTGAGTAAGGCACTTTATCTCGATTACTCCTCTCCACCCAGGTGTTTAAATGGGTACCGGCATTCTTAAATGCTGGGAAGGTAACAGACTCGCTGTAGAGGTGTAGCCCCCTATAGCAACATTACATGGAGGAGTCTCGACCCAATCGCCAATGAAAGAGAGATGGGCACTCCGATCACTGTTTATACTGGGATCGCCTCCTTTACCTTTACCTTTTTTTTAAGTATCAGCTGTAGCCAGACATCCCTTAGAGGAAGCTAGCTTTATGCCTGATGAAAGGATCCTTTACCATTCATATAATCAGACATAGACAATACCAACATTAACAGAGCCATAATAGGTAATCTTATCACTTATAACTGGCATGCCCCAGGTTTCTTTGAACCAAGCTTTCACATGCATATATTTATCCTTATAATCATCACCTTTCATTTGATTTCACTTTTTTTTTGTAGAAAAATACTTGTGCCAAGAAAAAAAAACTTTTTAAAATCAATAAGAAAATGCACTGAATGCATAGAAAGACATAGAAAGTGTACATGCACTTACCATCATTTCTTTGTGACATGGAATGTGATGATCGGCTGGTGCGACTCCCTGCACTACTGGACCCCTACATGTACAAATGACAAATAACACTTTAGTGCTTTTTCTATTTAAAGCTCAAACTTTTATAAGCACTATTTATTTGTTAAGGGCCACCTTAAATGTCTCTCTTCATTAAAGTGACAAAGCGGAAACCTGAATGTAGCTGACTGGATTTTAACCAATCAGTTTACAAAGTAACAAATATCATGTCACTATATCTCATAAATATTAAAAAGGCAATCCAATATCTTATTTCATATCTCCTGAAACCATACAAATTATAAAAGTCAGCTCAAATCTCAGATCGAAGTTAATGGACTTGTATTCTATATTTTTATTTAATTTAAAAATATCATTCTTCTAATTTTATTAATTTGGCATCTACTTTTTAATGTCAGTATCTTGATAACCAGAAGCATTAGTTACTGGGTAAACAATGTGTACATTGCAAAGTCAAGGACATTTCAGAAACGTAGTGCCATTATAGAAATCAGATGGCAGTACATGTATAGTCTGATCAGACATGTCAGAAATGTCTAATACCTTCGGCTTTGCATTACAATGCTCGTAATCAAGTATAAAAGTGACTGACTTGAAAAAGCACTTAACTTTTTGCACTCCAAGCAGTTGATATGCTAAGTGCAAATGCTGAACTTAACAATGACTTGGTCATAATTTGTATTTAAAAAAACACCAGTTTAATTGTACCTTTCATGTTTACATTAAATTTCCTTGCAGGCATATTTGACAACATTCTTTTCTGTATACACTCTCATTGCATGTTTTACAACAAGCTCCTTTTTCACATGTCACATACCTCCCTGGACCCAGTGGATGATGTAATTCTCTTGCCACTAGCTGTTGTAGGTACCAGTACTTTAGTCCCAAATGCAATATGTGTAGGTTTGTCATCCTGTTTTCCTCTCATGCTTGAATTCAAATCTGAAAAAAGTAGTATTGATTGTACAATATACATACTTAATATCTTGATCAAATTCAAACTTAATGTTTTAACAGTAGGTATTCTTTTAAAGAGGCACATTGTAATCTACAGCCTCATCCACCAACCTACCCAAAAAAAGTTGAGATTTTTATGTTTAAAATATCATTCAATTTCTATTTTCCAGCTGTCAACAGCGGTATAAATTACGGTATAAATATAAATATTTACGGTATAAATTATGGCCTATGGGTGCTGTAATACATCTAATTATGCGTAACTTGTAAATTCAATGTCCGAATCAATTGAAATTTTTGCATAGCCTATAAAGAGGATGCTAAAATCATAAAACACTCCTTAAGATAATGAAGAAGCCTGGCTAAATGATGTCAATCACAGTAATTTGTGAATGCTCCTCTTATTCTTCAACATTCTCTAAAAGTTTGATGAAGTTAATTTTTGATCAATAATTTTTGTTGTTGTCCACTTATAAAACCAAGAGAAATTACCAGTATATTATAAAAGCTCATGTTTTACAGTAATTACCAATTTGGGTATCCGTAAAAAGGCAGTAGGGCCCATAGAGTAAACTTACCTGTTTCAGTGGATGATGGTGGTCGACTACTTTCACCTCGGAGCTTTGCCACAGCACATTTTAACTTATTCATTGTAAGAACCTGTTCATGGAAATTACAAAATAAACAAGAAGGTATAAATTTTTTTTGGTGGCCTTTTAAGCAACAAATGAGACAAGACTCTTTAATTACAGACTTACTGGTACTTCTTTTTAAAAGGCTAATTACATACATGTGATCAAACTAAACAAGTTGTTTGTCACTAATAGTGATTTTGAGATATAGCCACTAATACAGTAAGCTAAATAATTAAGGTACCATTTATGTTTACCCCCTGTATATCCTAAACAAAGACAGATATGTCATAATTGGAACCAGCAGGCAATAGCTGCATCTTTTAACTCAAATGTACTAAAGACATCATTCGTTGAAATTGTTCAAGAAATAAAGACACAACGATCCATAAACCCAAGGAAGATGCCAATTTCAAAGTTGCAGTTTGCCCATTACATGCCCTATTGATTTATACACAAAGCGTTCACGAAAAAGTGAACTAGCGCTATGCTTCCATTGATTAAAACTAGCGCGGTGCTTTCATTGATTGGAACACAAAAGTGCAACTTTTGATTTTGTTTCTTCATTAGGTTTTAGATCACAGTTTCTTTAATTCTAAACCAATTTCAACAAATAAGGTCTTAAATCAGAGCTAAAGAGAACATAGTATATACAGGGGTGAACACAACTGGTACCTTAATTCTTTGGCTTACTGTAGTATTCACCGTCTTTGTACATAAATGACCATAACTTTAGAACTGTAAGTACAATTGTGATGGAAATTTTTATTCTTTATTTTACAGTCCTATAGGCCTATTATGTGAGAATATAACATGGTTAAAGCATGTACCAAAATAACAACAAGGTCTCAAAATCAGCAAAGATAAAATGAGATTCTTACAAGTATTTCAGCAAGACTATTTTTAAGTGGTGTGTTCCCTTTCCAGCAATAAGATAAGATTGTGACAAGTGATTGTACATTACCTGAGTTTGATAAGACACATCAGGGGCAAACTGGAAAGTTTTAGGCAGGGTGTCCAATTCATTTTCATTAGTTGGTGACTTGCAGTCATACAAATCTGGTGGAAGATAAATGTAATACAATTTGATATAATATAATGTATATATTAGTATTATTAGCTTACTATCATTTATACCCCTAAACTTTTAGATTACCATTCACATGATGTCACTGACGGTCTTTGTCAGAATTCTTTTACAACTTTTACCCACGCACTATTGTGTTGTGTATTGTGTAAATATAGAAGTGGGGTCTGAGATAACATAATAAAATACAACACCCCCATCACAAGATGTGGGTGGTACAAAAAATGAACTCCAGATTCTGCCGATCAGATTCAGCGCTCCAAAAAGGTGACTTAAAAGTGTCTTATTTACTGATGAGTGACGAACATGTAAAGGCCCACAATCTGTAACACTTATTACATTTTCCTATTACACACTGGATGACCAAAATATTTGCTTGAGTTACTCACCATCATCATCAGTATCATCTGGTAGCTGGCATTTCATGGTGAATACCTTGCGTAGATGGCATGCAGCTGAGATGGTTAAAGTATCTAATGATTTGTATGTCTGTCCACGGAATGCTTCTCCCACTATAGATAACATATCTATGCACAAATTCAGCCACTGAAAAATGTATACAACATGATGTGTGATTATCCATTAAAATTACCAATTTTTTTTTGCTTGAATAAATCTTAATAGAAGAAATCCTTTTTTTTACTGATCAAGTTATGTGGCCAAATAAAAGAGGTTGGACTGTATGTAGAATATAATGACTACATGTAGATTTGAACCAACCAGCCTAAAGGGTATTGTGATATTAAAGCGAGATATAGGCAAATATATGGAAAAAAAAGTGGCCTTGTTAAAGCTCACAACTATGCACCTAAGTGTGCCAAGGATGTGGGTATTTCAGCAACACTTGGTTTGCAAGTTGATGATGAAAATTGCTCAATTTTCAAAATCGCCTCTTGGTTGGTTCGGATCATGTCACTATACACTTTGTATAATTCTTCAAAACTGTCACTACAGTTAAACCTCTCTTATCCGGCCATGATGGGACTCAAGGATTGGGCCAGTTATGTACAAAATCTGTATAAGTGAATTTTAGTGAAACCATCAGTCAAGTCTCTACTCAATCTGATGGAGATCCAGTGAACCAGTCACAACATTTCTAAAAAATAGTTGATGAGTCCAGAATTTGATTAATATTATTGTCTATTTTACATTCATAACTTTGATGAATGTAAGGGAATAACCCAAAAGTTTGATGAAGCCCTATAAAGGAAAGTAGGGAAGGAGGGGGGTCAAAAAGTCCGATTAAGTTTGTAAAGAAGTAGTTAAAACATCGGTCAAAGTTGATCTTTTTTTAAGGATTTAATATATAATTGTAAAATTTTAGTATTTTCTGAAGTACGATATTGACATTTTACAGTGGTTGCTTCAAAATGATTTAAAATAAATATAGAGTGCAGTACAATGTACTCGCAACCTGCAACTTGTAAATTCATTTTTTAAAGCAGCTGTACAGCACTTTGATTCTTTTTCTATTTGAAAATACAGCAAGTCCTCATTTTTTATGAAGAAAAGTATTTCAAAATAAAATAGAATTATTGTTTCTTAAACGTGATCAATATCCTAGCAATGTCGCACCCCTCCACAACCCCATCGACCATAGCGACGGCCCTGTGCCCAATGAATACGGGTTGGAATTTTCAATATTTGACACTTACATTAAAGGGGAGGAGGTTAGCCTTCTAATGAAAGGACTTTCGTTTATAGGGCTTCATCAAACTTTTGGGTTGCTCCCTAACTTATTCTGGTTCAGCTAGCTACTTACATCTCAACTATTATGTTTTACAATAAATTAAGATTGACTAGACTTGACTTACCACTGCTCTTTTGAGAATAGTGAGGGGAACTTTGGCATGTAGTGGTGTTGCTGCAATATCTCTCTGTGCAGTTGAAAACAACAGACGGCGTTTATTGTTGCTCATGTCACTCACACTGTTGGCAAAAAGAGAGGATTTTAAAATCGGTTAAATAATTAGCTAGTACCTTTTAAACATATAATTTGTTTAAAAAATAAGCTCAAAAAAGTTCAAAATGACCAGTAGAGATATTCTATCTCCTTCCAGAAATTAATGAAAGCATACAAAGATGAATTTTATCATAATAACTTGTACGTCTTGATGATACAGCTCAAGTAACTCCTTTTGAAAGGCCAGTCAGTTCATTGTGAATACTGGTACCTAAATAATCAAAGTTGACTACATGTAAAGGTTTAATATTAATCTACCATTTATGCTCTAATTAAGGGGGTACTACACCCCTCGATAAATTTGTGTCTATTTTTGCATTTTTCTCAAAAACTAATAACACACTGGTAACAAAAGTTACGTATATTATAGGGGCAAGGAATCCAATTACTACACTGGAATTTCAGTGACCCAAGACAAGCGGTTCGTTATTTATGATAAAAAATAAGGTACCGCTAGGATGTACCTCTTTTCCTGTCATATATACTGAACCGCTTGTCTTGAGTCACTAAAATTTCAGTGTAGTAATTGGATTCCTTGCCCCAATAAGATACATAACTTTTGTTACCAGTGTGTTATTATTTTTTGAGAAAAGTGCGAAAATAGTCACAAATTTACCACAGGGGTGTAGTACCCCCTTAAGGCCCATTTAGAGTAGTCTTGAGGTTCTTGAGTTATAATGTATTGTAAAGAGTGTCGAAATGAAACATCTCCATAAAAACATGTCCTCACAAAAGTAACTTTATTTTTTTCTGAAAAAAGGCAGTTTTTCTCGCAAAAATTACATTAAAACTGAATAAGAATGGGAATAAACGGTAGGATTTTGTCTTTTGCCTATCAATATCGTGTCATAATGGATGGGCTGGCCAATATTTTTATTGTAGTTGCGCCGCATCCACTACTCAAAATATTGGCCAGCCCATCCATTATGACACGATATTGATAGGCAAAAAGACAAAATCCTATCTTTATTCTCTAATTATTGTTAGGTAAGAAGAACTCTAATAAATGCTCCTCCCCTTTTGAAAATGTCGTGCCACAGGGGGATTTATTGGAGAATATGCAATGCTATGCAAGTAAGTATTATACTTACCTGATTTCAATGGAGAAGTCCTTTCCCAAAGGAACTAATAGTTGTAACACCAAATACCTTTGGATTAACACCACTGAAACAAATCAAAGTCAAAAACAAATTAACATACCGGTACTTATTGCTATTTTTTTCGTGAGGTGCCTTTCTTAATTCCAGGTAAATCTAAGCAGTTTTGATTTTAAATCTATTAGATCTAATTGCTCCATTTTTTTTTTTTTTTCATTCACATCTAGAAACCTCCTCTCCTAGAGAAAATCGCCAGCATCATTTCATTTGCCTTACTGAAAAGTGAGACTTAGTATAAAATACATTTACCAATTGTATAGCGTGTACAAGCACATACAGTGTACCACATACCCTAGAAAAGAGTATGTCAGCAATGTGTTGTCAGTCATCTAGAAAGTGCACACTGCATATGTGTGAATAATCAGGCCTTGTGCATACATTTTTTAACAACTGTTCCACTATTTTAGCTTGGACCATTTTTCAAATGAGTTAACTGTATTTTACAACTTGCCTCTTGCATTACAGTTTGCTCAAGACATTTATGGGCTAGATTTGTCCAATGGATTGTGCTAATTTCGAGCCCTGTACATAATATAATTTGTGTAACTTACATGTTTGTTTGGAATCTTTAGGCAACTGTATCTTGGTAGTTGTTGTTGCTCCTTCCAACACATGTACATAACTCTTGACTTTTTTCTCATATACCTACCAAGAAAAAACATTGATCAAATTCAGCACATTTATACCACAAATTTAACACAAAAATACGAAAACAAACAAAAATAATGAAAACAGAAATGTATAATATTTACAACCTCAATCTTACACAAATACAGTGTCTGAACTATAGCATTGAAGTTATTGAAGCATTTTGAAGTTTTTTTAAATGTCCTCATCATGACATTTTCCTTGCCTCTTGTTAACACCACACATGTCACTGTCCCTAAGGGTCGTTATGTCCAAGTCCCATTTAAGTCCATCAAAGCATGTGGGGAAAATCATCAAAAGAAGCCAATTTTTGCACACACAGCTATATAGTGTTCCCTTTTCAAAATTTCTTATAACAGACAATAAAAGCTGTTGTAACAGTCGTATTCAATTCAGAAATAAGTTCAAAATGAAGACCATAGCAACATTATGTTTAAACTCACTGAACCCCAATAGGCTGCTAAAGCTTTCATAGTTACTATATACATCACTCTGTAAGGTCAAATTTGGATAGTCGAACAGTCAACCCCCATTTCCAGCTAAGACGCAAAACACATCCATGTTGTACAGCAAATAATACAAAACTGTGCCTTTGATTAGTTCACTGTTTTTCAAACATTTTTTGTTGTTGTAATTTTCAAAAACATTTAAAGTTGGTTATAATAAATATCATACAAACCAATGTAAAGATGCCATTTTCACAGAAAAATTCTTGGCCACTACATAAATTTGCAGTATAATGCGATTTATGTTAGATAAAACTTTTAAAATAGGGTTTCCTGATTTTAAAAAGCTACCACACTTAGTTCCAGACCTAAATGTATCACGGTATCACTTAATTTTGTTTGCAATTTTGTGTCTTACCTTTTGTATGGAGGATGAGCCCATGAGCTTCCATTTACCCAATGGATCCTTGCCTTGGGAACTGAAAATTTCAACACTGGGACCTCCCTATATAGATAATGATAGGAAAGAGACATCATTTATCACACATCAAACTTTGCATGTTTCACCTTCCAAAAATTAGCTTGTGGTATCAACCTTATTATGTAAGAGTACAGTATCTCATCTGCAGCTGTGATCAGTTTGGCTGTATTTGGTGTCCATTTCAAATATGAGGAATTTTTTGTAATTTTAAAGACACACATCTGCATCCAGAGTGCTTCAATTTGAAATTTCATTGCAAATATTGGTGCAGAGCAATTCTTAAAGTTGGTAAATATTCTTGAAACACAAGTGAAATCAAAGTTTAGATAACAAAATGCTAAATAATGGGACAAAAATCCTAAAATTCCAACCCAAAATAGCTAGACCCTCAGTTCATGCCTTGCAGAATTGTATAATGTGGAGCACCGCAGCACTGCCAGGCGGTACAAGCGAAGCAATTATCATTGTACAAAAGACCTCTAACCGATGCCCACATTTGGAAAATGAAACACCCCGGGGGCATTAATTATAAAGAATACAGTATTTTACTTGCCCTTTCCACACATTCATTTCACCTTATTGCCGTATTTATGGTAGCCCCTCCACTACTCCCCAAACAAGGTATAGCATGCAGTACCGGGGTTTTTTATTCACAGGTGCCTCATATGATCATATCTATAGTTCATTTAGTAATATCAGTTTGCATTAATATATTTGTAATCACATCTGTTACTTTAAAATCTAGATGCTCAAATGACATGTCAGTAATTTTAGTTGCCTGACATCAACTTTTGATTCAAATGAAATCCAGGGTTGCCGGGCAAGCTGGGGGTTTACCAGGCCTGTCTTAGTTGTGTGGAAAGTGCTTGAATAAACTTGTACAGTTTAACAGTGTTGGGGTGAAGGTTGTTGTTATTAAACAAAACATCATATGTGTGCATCCATATCAAAACGATGCACTTGTCGGCTGCTACATGTTTCTCATTTCACATAATAGCTAGGATTAAATACCAGACTCATCTCCGCAGTGGAGGTCACTTCAAATCATCCGAAGTCACATGGGTTAGGAATACAGAGAACATTCCTTATACAATTTGACTTGGGGATGATTTGAAGTGACCTACACTTGATATGAGTCTGATATTTATTCCTAGCTATTATGTGAAATGAGACACATGTAGCAGCCGACAAGTGCATCCTTTTGATATGGATGCACACATATGATTACCGGGACGATTACTTACTTGGAAAACATTTTTAAACATAGTGTTACATTAATGTAATGACTGAAGTAGCAGCAAAGTTTGTAGCAGCAAATTATATATGCTGGATGTTGCGTCTCTCATTCTTCTTGCCATAACTTGTCAAGTCAAAGAGGATCTGTAATTGTAAGTGAAACACAAAAAAAACAGGTAATCATAATCAGGTATACAAAAATAGGTAATAAAGTTCTAAAGGGAATTAGTCAAGGTTGAAATTTATCTATACTAATTCTGTCATCAAGTAACAGCTGTAAATCAATTCCTCTGTGGTGAATTAATTGAGTGGGAGGGCCCCTTTAAAACCAACACGATCATATACATATACGATCAGATATAGGTAGTGTATGTATGTGCAACGTACGTGATTAGGAAGTCACATAAAGCCGATGTTGGTCCCGTGTTCAGGAGGATTCATCCCTGTGCATGTTAAAGTGTCAGAGCTATTCAAAAAGAAAAGGGGGACCATCCCGGTTCTGATATCTGCACTCATCTTCTCTAGGTTCCAGAGTGCTTCTAGCTTGGCCCTAATAAGGTGTTGAGAAGTATTCAACTAGAACTAGAACTATACATGTATATCCAGCAGTATTCCCATGATGTTTATAATATGGCCAGAATTTACCAGCTTCCCATTTTAATGCACCCAGATACAGGCTCTTCAAGAGGTGAGATCAATTGATATAAAAAGAAGCCACCTGACCGGTTGGTACCAATTTCGTAAGTCAATATAAAGATAACCCTTAAATGAATAAATAATAATAATGTTTGTGTTTACTCAAGAAATCTTTGAATTTACTGATAGCTTTAAAACAATTTTAGCTAGTCCAAAGCTTTAGAAATCTACTAGAAATTGATAATGCATGATAGATACTGTGTAATTTAAAAGCAATGGAAGTTCAGAAGGAAATACAACTGATCACGACGAGCAATTACATCAAAAATGTTGTTAAAATTGCACTTCAACTCAATTTTAGACTGTTCAGAAGACAAAATAGGCAACCTTTGCTCTAAAAAAGTCTAAAATGATTATCAGTTGACTCATCCAAATTTTACTTATGAAGAGTTTGGTTCCAAACCATGTTTCTGATTTACCTGTGCGATATTGCAATGGGTTGTGATGCTATAGGCAAGGTAATTTCAGTTGGATGCACCATTACAAAGCAATCAGTGGATGGATACACAGTAACAATATGAGGCATTTGGTTCCCAAATGAGAACAATAGTCAGCATATTGTTAAACAGCATTGTTGTGGTAAATAATGGCTTGTTGATGGTACAACTCATTATTGCTACATGTAATGTAAACTTGTCAAAGTCATTGTGATTGTTCACACAAGTAAATGAGAAACATGTGGTTGTGGACTTAACATGGTTTGAAAACGAGCTCTTCAAATAGAGAATAGTATACTCAAGTAAGCTTATCAACTATGTATTTTACCAGCATTTTTTTGTAGATCAGAGAAGTGCAGCAGGTTTTTCTCTGATTGATGTGAGTGCCCTGTTAATGAGCGACAATATGCGGAATCATCAAATCACAAATCGGTCAATCAGATTATTGTGCGGTCAACCAGTTTGTTGTCAATTCATAATGATTGTCAAACGATTAAATCAGCCAATCAGCTCAGGTAAACCCAACTAACTAGGTAACTTCCATCTTTACGCTATGCTCACTCAAAATGTAAACAAGTGCTGTTCAATCAATCAATCAATCAATCTTTATTTCATTCAAAATACAACAATACAATAACAATCAATCAATCTTTATTTCATTCAAAATACAACAATACAATAACAGCAAAACATACACATTTGAATGAGGAGATGCTCAGAAAGCCAATAAGGCCTGAAACAAAATCCCCCTTAACATAATGGCCTAAGTTTCATAATTTATCTAATAAAAAACAAAATAATACATACATGAACACACCCCACAAACCCACACTTTTTCATACATTCATATAGAACTAAGCACAAAAAATTGATGGATAAAAAACATGCAGAACATAAGACAAATTAAGATTTCATAACATATAATCACATAATATCGTACAAGAAAGCTGACATTTGTGCCCATCCACCACAAACTGGTCGTAAAGTCGGCATTCTCCATTTTGAGATACAATCAAAAACAGTAGGCCTAATTGGATTTCTATGTTGAATATACTAAGAATTTGACCTTTGATGAACTATAACTTCACTTCCAGATGTCCGATGAAGCTGGTTGAGGTGTCATTTTGAAGCTGAAAGTGAATTCTTTCAAAATCTGCAATAAACAGAAAATGATCTAGAGCCGACTTTACTGCCACTTCGTGGTGGATGGTCACATTTTGTGAATTTTTTTTATAGTATAAATGCGAGGAGATCAGTTAGGTTTAAGCATGTGTTTTTTAAGGGAGAAAAAAAAAAACAATTAAGAAGTAAAAACCAAACTAAGAGGTATTTAAGTGTACATTTCCACAAGGTTTGTTTTAATTTGGGACCTAAAGAGTTTTACTGATGTACCGGTAGCTGTTTTGGCGCATTTGTCAATCGAATGCCATATTCTTGGCCCGGCAGTTCTTATTGTTTTGTTAGCAAACTCTGTTTTTGTTAAACAGATCTTGTAATCTTCTTCTCTGTCAGAGACATTTACTGACCGCTGCCTAACTGCCTTGAACTCATCTAGTGGGACCCGTGCAAATTATTTTGAGTTTGATTCGTTTGACTAGAATTGACTAGGCCTAGAGACGAAGAAAAGGAAGAAAGACAAGAGTCGGAGAAACGGAAAGAATGCGAAAGAGGTATAGATAGAAGGAAAGGCATAGAGAGGGAAAGAATGAAATAGAAAGAAGTTAGGAAATAGTGTGAGCAAAAGAGAGAGATAGAATGACTGAGAACAAAGGGAAGTCAAGAAAGAAAGAGATAGAGGGATAGAATGGTTTAATGACGGAGGAGTCTGAAAATAAATAAAGAAAGAAATGGTAGAAGAGGGAAAGAATGAAAGAAAGTGAGAAATAAATAAAGAAATGGTGGGAAAGGGAAAGAAGAGAGATCAAAGAAAACAACGAACGAATGAAAGAAAGGAAGGGAAAGTGAGAAATGGAAAGAAAGAAAGTTAATAATGAAAGCAAAAGAGAGATAGAAGGACTGAGAACAAAGGAAATCAAGCAAGAAAGAAGGAGATAAAGGGAAAGAAAGATTTAATGACGGAGGAGTCTGGAAATAAATAAATAAATGGTGGGAAAGAATGAAAGAAAGTGAGGACGAAAGGATGTGTCGAAAAGAGATCAAAGAAACCAATTAACCGTGCAAATGAAAGAAATACAGGAAGGGAAAGTGAGAAATCAAAGAAAGAAAGACGTAAAAAAAAGGGTATAGTTAGCTAGTACCTATAACATGATGAACATGGGTAAACATCAGCTACAATTGTACAAGCCTGCAACCCTATGGGGTTAACCAGGTCCAGGAGGGCCCTTCTTCGTTAATTGCCTGCTGCCTTGCTCCGCGTCAACGCCCTGTGTTGTACAACAGGTAGATGAGGTATGGTAGTACAACAAGTCATACCTAGAATATTTTCTCAATTTGAATTTTATCCTTTCTAGGTATGACTGCTTTTACCGTAAAATTGTGCGTCAATTGAATTCCCGATGTCATGATATGTGCGCCATGTTTTTTAGGCTCCGCAATTGCCGATTATAGACGAGCTACGAGAGCAACTGGTAACCAGCGACAGCGTCAGCGAACCTGTGCAGTATCGGGCTGCTATTCAATTGCGTGGTGCATGGGTGACATGTATTATCAATGTAAAATGCCTATATACTATACGGTGATACACCCAAAATAAAAAAATCACCGTATAGATCCCTGACCCTGTACTATATAGTAGGAATTACAATTGAATGAACGCAGCTTTCAATAGCGTGACATTTTTTGCGTACACTGCCGAATGTACGCCAGCGTGTTCGACTGTGCGTGAGTAACGCGGAAGTCAGTTCGGAAGTGAATCCAACCATGCCAACGAACGCACTTGTGATTGGTTAGCATTGTATCCAAGGACAGGACGTGCGTTCGCGTTGTAGTTTGAAATACGCGATATACGATCACGGTTTGATAGAGACCAGCTGTTGAAATCTGTGACTAAGAACAGGTAAGCTTACATCATACATGTACACAATTTACTTACTAATTAAATTTTAATACGCACGCACATACATGTCTAAACTAAACTTCGCTCTGTTTTGGACAGTGTGTGAACCTCAAACATGTAAACTAAAACTCTGATATCCTACTTTAGATATAAACGGTCTGCACTTATCAAAAAAACGTTCCTTTTTCACAACTTACCGGCGTACTTTTGTCTATATAGCAACGTAAATTTTCTTCACTCGCCATTTTTAGAGTAGATAACATACTCATACAACCTTTACGCACTGTCAAATTTACCATTCTTACGTTTCTTAATATTAGCCAGGGGTAGAAATACTTAGGCTACATTGATTTGTTTACGTTATGATGTTTATTCCTTTTTTTTTTTTTTTTTCGCTTTAATAAAAGGTGGTCATGCATGATCAGGCATGACCTGGCATGATGAGCATACTCGAATATTAAAATCGAGTATCAATTTTAAGTAGATTTTCTTCAAAATAGTTCTCAGAACTCTTCTCGGGGGATTTAATTCTAGAGTGAATTTTAATGTATCTCTTTTCTGATTTCAAGTTTAATTCATTAGAAACAGCATGCGCAGGAGATTCAACTTGAACTTCAATGTTAACGAATGTAAGATGTGGTCATCATCATTATTTATAGAATATAGATGTTGTCCAATTAATTTTCTCTACTTAGCACTGAATTTAAGCTAAAATATCTGGATAAGGTCATACATTTGTTTTGCAACTGAAATTTTGCCTTGAAAAAAAACCAGGCTGCGCTGAACAAAGTGTATGATAGGCCCGATAGATATTGTCTGCCCGCCCTTGAATTTGCATGAATATCATAGCAAACAAACTAAATGCAAATATTCAGAGCAATTAGTAGGTAATTAATTATAGTTAATTAAACAGAACACATTGACCAAGTTTCAGGGCAAAATCCTGCTAAATAACAGTACCCTGTGGACATTTTATGCATTGATTTTAGCAAAATAATGGCACTAGCTGTGAAAACTTTCATGAGCTTTTTTACAATTTTGATATTAAAATGGACCAAAATGAAAAAATTAGGCCTATGGGCTAACACCGGGCCAAAGGAAGAGGCACATTACAACGTTTGGTCATTTTCTGGGTAGGCCTATTTCGACCAGGGGGGGTCAAGTTACAGTCCATGAAGTGGGGAGTCAAATGTAGCTATAGTGAACAGAGTTAAAAACAAATGTCCACCCCAGCCAGGTATTTTTGAACACGCCGCGACACCAAACATTTAGGTAAAAAAAAAGTTGTTTGATTATCCTCATCCGATCAACCCTAATTTGAAGAATCTTGAAAACAGTTTTTTTGTGTGTGTGGTTTTACTGTACAAAAAAGAATAACGACCCTAAATTTTGAAATTCCAGATTACATTTTTTTTAGTCTCAGCGGGTGAAGCCGTATTCGATATCTCTCTGTTCGTCCTCCTACCCATGCCTATAAAAATAGTCACGTGTTTGAATGCTTGGCTTGTATGAACAATTGAACATGTATCTTCACAACTGGGATCTTGATCGATCAAGAACAAAAGCTATACAATCAGGTACAATATTGCCAAATTGTGCTAGTTCATGATAACTTAAGATCGTTTACCACGACTTCATCAAAATCTTGACGTTATAGATCCCGGTTTTACAATTGTTTGAAAATACGCTTTTTTCTTACGAGTTAATGGAACACAACGACATCACCTGGCTAATAATTACTTGGTGCATCAGAGATACTGAACTCAATACCCGGGATCGATACACGTGAATGTGCTATGCACGAGTTTGATATGAGACGAAAATCTTTGGATACCGGGGTAGAAAATGATGAATATCTCCCATAAATGATTTCGTCTAAAGAAGCCAGATGTGGTTCCGGTTTCCTTGCACTTGAATATATGAATAGATATGATAGTCGTTAGCTAGCGTCTTGAGAAAGAAGCTTGCGTCTTGAACTCAAAAACTGACAATAATTCTGATTTTATATGTGCCGACTATATAGCGCAGTGTACAGGCCAATCGTGGAGGTAGTCTAAAAGCAGATGACATATGGCGTACCATGGTCACTTACACACTAGCGAGGTTAGTCACCCATGGTCACCGGGCTATTGTGAGTAGCCTTAGTCAGATGTCCTTCGGCCCATTATGCGACTCAAAACTATTAAACAGGTCGGAACAAAATGGCCATGCGTGGCGGATTCAACCTACCATGGCGATTTCTGCCATGAAGATATCGGGGCGATGACACTGTGTGGAGCCTGTGGGCCGTGATGGACCAATATATATACATCAATTATTGATTATAGGTATAATTGCACATGGTTTATCAATAAAGTGTTCCTCTGTTGGCTAAACGTAACCTTTTTAAACCCGAGGACATTTGGCGCGGATTGGGAGATCGATTGTTGATTCACCACGCCTTTGTGTTTTCACTGCTTAAAGACATCGTCTGATCGTCAACCTGAGATCCAGATATGGGTTCAATTGAGGTTTTATTGTGTGGGGTCAAACAGACGTGTAGGGAGGAAGGGGAGGGTCAACATAATTATTTACTTGAGATAATCCCCGTTGGTAATCCTGTCGGATCTGATGTAACGTGCCGTGAACTTTGATGTGAACTTATAGTCACGCGCACAGAATGAAACATCTGATGTGAAAAGTTGTCGTCTAAAACATGCCATTTAGTCCTATGTACGGAATAACCGGGGGAATAACCTGTCCACCCACCGTACAATTTGGCTTAGATTGTAAACATGAGTAAACATACGAAATCAAAAGAAAGCGAGGGTATCAGAAGGTGCGACCCGCAAGCCGGAAGATACGTCAATGGCTACTGGGGAAGAGAGAGATGCTGCTCGAGTATACCTAGCTATACCTGTTGGTGATGACAGATCAGGATTAAAGCCTGCTAAGGAAGTCCTGTTCTTGACGGTCACAGGAAGGAAAGGAACAGCACCCCAATAAATGAGAGAGTGATGACTATAATAAGACTGCAAGGACATCCTTTAAATATATTTATCATACAAGTTTATGCACCGACATCAGATGTGTGAGATGACAGACTTCTATAAGATGGTACAAGGAATTATGAATAACATACCTAGGAGAGACTATTATTCATCGTACTCATGGTACTGGGGGATTGGAATGTTATGATTGGAAAATGAAGGAGAAAACTGGTAAATAAAGCCAACATGGACTTGGGATCAGAAATAAATGTGGAGACAGCCTGGATGGATTTTTTGAATAAATAACCTAGTCATTGGGAACATTATCATCCACGGAGACTATGGACTTGGGAAGCCAGATCGATTACATCATGGTCAGGAAGAGCTGGAAAACATCACTCCAAAATGTCAGGACACGACCGGGCCCTGACTATGGTAGTATCAGCTACTTGCAAAGTGAATCTAAGACTGAAAGCGAAGAGAGACGATGTACTACCTACCAGGTATGGTGTTGACAACATTCCCACTGAATATTCAGTAGAGGTGACGAACAAGTTTGACGAGTTACTGAAAGTCAATGAAGAGGAGAAGACCCCAAATGAATTGTGGGAAGATATGAAAGAAGCAGTCCAGAGAGAGCACAGCAAAGAAGCACATCCCCAGAAAGAAGAAACGAAAACAGCCGTGGATCTCTCAGCAGACCTTAAACCTATAGCTGATGACAGGAAGAGAGCAAAGGCAGATTGGGGAAAGGAAGAATGGGCACGCTTAAACAAAGATGTCTCCAAACGTGTTAAGGTTACACGAAGAAACGTATAAAAAACGTATAAAAGACGTATAAAGTTGTTCTCTAAAACCGCGTTTTCTCAGCAATCAAATATCGCAATGAGTCGAATGTTGGTGCATGGATGTATCTTAACATTATTTTTGTGTGTTTATACACATTTTTAGAATCTGTTTGAAAATCCTTCGTTTAAATCATTTTTACGCACCATGTTCACAAGATCAAAAACACGTTCCATGCAGTTTTTTTCAAATATTCGCTCCGTATAAAACCACGCCGAGTGATTGTTTTCTCCTTCTTTGTATTGTACTACAAATCGACCAAAGAAATAATGTTGCCATGGGGAAGAACCAAATACAGTACTGATTAAATTTTATTAGCCCGTTTTTGGGAACAATTTTCGAGAATCTTGTACCACAAAACACTGTTATGTTACATTATCGATATCTGGATTGTGGAACGTTAATTTTGATTTCTAACTGCCTACATTATTTCTCAAAAGTATGTCGATTCCTTTACCATTTGAATTTCACTCCAAATTTAAGCTACTTTTGCAAAAATCGAGGTTTTTCGCCATCGATACCTCCGACATTTACAGCGGTGATGAGATTGTTTATCATAAGAGCCTGGTATGCACTATTCCATAATAGTCAGTTTGAGATCGATCGATTTCACAGCTCACTCAGTTGCTCAATCGGTTAGCGCGCTGGTTCAACTATATTTATAATGCTATAGTTTTGAGCTGGAATACTTTGGTACGTGTTCGAGTCCCTATGTGGTCCATTCCATCTATTTTATTTTAGTTTTCTCTCACTTTTTTCTTGTTCGTTTCTTTCTTTCTGACTGCAGCGATTGATTGTTTTTGCCCGGTTTTTTTTTTTTCATTATATAGCCTAATTCAGGAATTTTTAGGCTATACTAGTCTAATAGGCGCGGCCTATGAATATATTTTTACAAATTAGATTAACAAAAATTATATTGGTTGTTGGTTTTGTTACTGTTGTTGTAGTTATTGTTGTAGGCCTATATATTGCATAATCAGGGTATAAATAGGCATACTAGGCCTATAGAAGCATTGATTTATTTCACGACAGATATCATCCATGATTTTAAAAATTGAAAATTTAGAAAATCCAAAGGAAAATTGCCGAAAACGGCTGCCCATAATCACCCCCCCATCAGCCCATATGGTCCTATCATGGTCGCCCCTTCCTATCCCTGCAACATATAGGATGACTCACGAGCCGCGGTTTGTCCGTGGCCCTAGTTCAGATTGATACACTATTGTACGCATGAGTTAATTCATTCTTTTCTGCATGGCTGTTTCCATTATTAACTTACGCCCCTCTGGAATCAAGCCTTGAAAATCAATTGTATTTAACCTTAAGGAGGACAAAAGAAACTACATCGAAAGGAATGTGTGGAAATGGAAAGATGTAAAGCATGTAAATAGGCGACTCATAAATAACTTTTGGGATCGTCAAAGAACTTGAGAAAGGTAACACTTTTACCGAAAGTGAAGACATCAAGAGGCAATGGGTTCAGTATAGTACCCAGCACGGTATATAGGTACAGTGTGAAACGAGTGAGGAAGAACCTCCACCATTGAGATCTGAAGTTGAGCTTGCTAAGGAATAAATGAAAAATGCCAAGTCACCTGGCATTGATAATGTAGCTTTGGAGTTGTGGAAGGCACCTTGGTCTGGGGCGGACATTTTAAAAATGAATTTAGAAGAGCAGCAACGACATCACTTGCATTACATTCCAGATGTTAAATCTACATCATAATTTATGCAAAATTTGAGGAAATTCGCACGAGTCCGTTTTATTTTAGGGCCATTTGTCTATAACTGGTCTTTACATGTAGCCCTATGGAGAGAGTGCCCGTTGAGGGCGCTATAACCCCATTTTAGGAACAAAAATGTGATTTTAAAAAAACGGACTCGTGCGAATTTTCTAAAATTATGTATGTAGTATGAACATGTAGAAATATAATCAAGTAGTTGCCCTACCTGCTCTTCTCCGAAAAAATAAAAAGTCCTAGCCTATACCTCAATGATAATGAAACCTAGGTGAAGGCATCTTGGAAAGAAGGGATAGACATAATGTGGCGTCTATGTTGTATCATCTGGAAAAAGATGAAATGGTCGAGAGACTGGTGCAGGGCAGTTTTTATTCCACTGACGAAGAAGACAAATTTGAAAGAATGCGCCAATCACCGGACCATCAGCCTGATTTGTCATGCAGATCATCATAAAGAGAATGAAGAACAAAATGGAGCAAGAAATATCTGATGAGCAGGCAGGATTTCGTGAAGGAAGGGGGACTAGGGACCAAATTGTCAATATCAGGAATGTGATTGAGAAATGCAGAGAGCATAGACTTCCTCATTACATGTACTTAATAGATTACAGTAAAGCTTTTTGGCTGTGTTAACCATCCTTAGATGGGAGAAACTATGAAAAAGATGGGTTTCCCAAGTCATCTTGGTTTTAGAGAGAGAGAGCGTGACAGTGATGAGTTTGTGATAGATGGACAGCAGATTGTGGAGATGAAGCAATTTGAATACATGATTTCAATGATTAACAACATTGGTGACAGCACAACTGCAATTAAGAGAAGACTGGCTTTTGCAAGGACAACTGTGCAAGGCATGTCAAACATATTGAAAAGCCGCATAAACTGTGCATGAGTATACAGACCTGTTGGTAGATGATCTAACCCGCCGACTCAACAATTAACAGTCCTGATTTGGTTTCACCAACAATAATTCTTCCTGCAATAAGATCATGGGAGTCATACTATGATGGGCTAGGATTAAGGAAATGTTTACGTATTGTCCAAAAAATGAAACATGTTTGATAGCAAGATCAAGAACATTAGAAAACAAAATGTCATCTAACAGAAGGTATCTTCTTTTGTCCACATATATAATCGCCAAGGAAACGGTGTATTAAGAAGAATTAGCCTGTACGGTCAAGCTAAAACGAACAGTGCACACCCAACGTATACGTGTATCTTCCAAGTGATTGTGCAAATATTTTTGCGCAATTGTTTTAATTTAACAGGAGAACCATGGTGAGGTATAAATTGGTTGCGCATTTTGACACAACTGGTCCAACTGGTTCAACTCACAAACAATGCAATCTCTAGATCACCTCTGGTGGAATATCATCTTCTGATCTCCATAACTCTTGCTTTCCTTAATAATCTTTGCTTCAGGTAGTTAGTTGTTCATGTCAAATGTATCTTCCTTTGTAACTTGAGTGGTGTAAGTGTGGATAGCTCTTGAAACATTTGAAATGGCCATGCCATTTCTTCAGTCTTTCTTCTTTAGTGTCATCCTTTAGTATTCTACTCCTTTCCTTCCCTAATGTATGTGCTTAAGCTTGGCCCTTTATGTTACTTCAACTTAAAGGAGTATTTCGTGATCATAGCATACTCTTTTTATGACATTTTTCAGTACATATCCACGAAAAAGCATATTCCCAAAATTTCAGTTGATTCCGATTTTGCGTTTGCGAGTTATGCATGATTATGTGTATTACACTGCTCCATAGACAATGCGTTTGTAATTTCGTTCTGGTGCACCAGAACGAAATTCAAATTTCACGATATCTTTGCAAAACGAATTAATCTGCAAGAAATATTTTGTACATAAACATTATGTAGCCAGAGGTTTCCAGTGATGTAAAAATCTCAACTTTTTTTGAGAAAAGTGGGGGGATGAGGCTGTGGATCACGAAATGCCCCTTTAAACGTTCTCATGTCTAGAACGTACTGTTCGCTTCTTCATATACCTTTTCTAGTCCCTCCTTGCATTGCTCAAATTCTAAATGAGTATCATTGGTATTCTCTTTGACGTGTCTTTGGTTGATTTCTGTTAGTTATTGTCTATAGTGTGCCTCGTCTCAAGTTGAGAGTAACGCCATGTTTGATTTCGCAGTGGCAGATTCGAATCAGTGCGTTTACGCGGTTGCGCCGCCAGCGTCCGGACAAATCGCCCTTCTAAGGATGTGTACACGCCTAGCTACGCCTGGCAGGATTAGGTAATAGCGCGCGCGATCAGTTGAATCTGCCACTGCGAAATCCAACATTAACATGACGTTACTCTCAACTTGAGACGAGATAGATAAATAGCTATTTCTACTTATTGTATGAAAGCAAAGTGCTTCCCTATGTTTTTTGGCAGTTTATCCTTTTTTTCAGCAGCCTCCTTGTTGGCCTTAATCAGATAGTTTGTGTGTGTAGGAGGTGGGGTGTGGGGTGAAGGTGTGGGGGTGGTGGTGGTGGTGTGTTTGGTCTGTACATTAAAATAGATGATCTATTCTTAATCTCCAGAGTATACGTTGTCCTGCAGTTCATGGTATGTTGCCAAAAGAATCGCCGCAAAAATGCTTAAGTATTTTTTATAGAGGGTGAGGACCCCTCTGGATCTGCCCTTACCATGCAGCGGTAGGGAGTGTTAGACCCACACTTTTTAAGTTGGACAAGGATTTAAACAACCTGTAGATGAATGGATTTTGTTTTTGCATTAAATTATTAAAACAACAATATAAATATAACAACAATTAAAATTCCATGTGGCGGGCGCTGACCTATATCACTGATTAATAATGGTTGTGTGGTTGCGAACCTTTATCAGGGGGTGTGATGACCGGGGCCGATGATTGATTCCAGTGAGGATGATTGGATAAATTTTTAAAAGGAAAGAGATGAATCGGTGTGTCTGGACTGTGGTTACTAGCTGTTACTGTCAGCGTGCTCAATTACTATCTGACTGAGAGGCCAAATGCCCTGTAATTGCCTCCCGCAGGATATCAAAACGTGGATGAATATCTGGCAGTAAATTCAAGTATCAGGTTGTACTAGGCCCATAGATGAGCAAACGCAATGTTCAACTGCAAAAAGAAATTATTGCATACAATCATGACATGGACATTTGCGGAACAGGTTTAATCACACAAATCCAGGGTGGGGCATAAACCTCTAACAATAGAAATAAAACGTAAAACGTTTCGCGCGCGAGTTTGTGTCTTTTGAGTAACGGGTGTGTTGCGGCATTTTTGCTAACATGCATAGAGCAAAGGAGGCTGTTTCTACTTTCATTTTTGTTTGACAAGTTAAGCGTTCCCCATTTGTCACCAAAGTAGACTTGGACTAATTAACATCTTCTGAGTTGTCAAGATATAACAAACCCAAAGACATTAAACAAAATGAAGCAAAAACAAACAAAGGAGTAAATAAGCATAGATTACTTTTTTTCCATCCATAGTATTAGCTTAGTATGCAAACTCATTTTGAGACTGATGCTCGCAACTGGATTTTTTAATACCGCACACGTGTATTTTTTTTAAATGTGCACACAGTTGAAATCGGTTACCACCCATCTCGAAAGCGCGGTAATCTCAAAGCTGCTGCCAAAGACTACACGTCCCGACTCTAGTTTCTATTTCATTGCGTGTTGTCTACGACGTGCTATTTCTTTACCCACTCTCTATCTATTTATCTCCACCTGTGTTTCCTCTAATTATTAGTTATACCACAATGGAAAACCAAAGAAGGTTGCAAGAAATTCATACGACTTCATCAATGATTAAACCAAGTGTAGCTATACAATTCCGTGGTTTAGTTAAATTGAGATGAGACGGAAACAATGTCAGTACCATCTTACCTGTTAGCCGCAACTTCAATGTTGTATTTGTGCAGTTATGTGACAATAACGTTTGCCTGTGGACCCTTTAGTGAATTTCGACGAACACCGAAGCATCCACAAGCTCTTTATTGTGAAGCAGATTTTGGTGAGTTAATTCATAGACATTTTTCAGTATGTTATGAACGTTCAGAATGTAAACGAACCTCTCTGCAATTATAGAAGCGCTCGTTTTTGTAAGGCAAAGTTCTGTGATTAGGAATTAATTGTAATTGGTTAATCACTTATAATAAGTAATTTAGATTAAATTAAGTCAAGCATATCAAATCATAATCTTATGAATGCTTGTGTTACTCTACACTGATTATCTTCCTTTTTCTTTCTCTTTTCTGTTTTTTTTGTACTCTCTAAATGAGGCTTAAATGTAAACCATTGTCAATCACTCTGTATCTAGGCTTTTAGTGCTAAACATGAAGGTGAAAATGAAGAGCACAATTATTGCATTGGTCTCTGTGTACATGTTCTTTAGGTACAATTCACTCTTTAATGTGTGAAATATCAATTATGTGTACACATATTTTACTTAACTCGATACTGGAATATCTACCGTAAAGTACCACCAGCCAGGGTTCGCAGGTTTTTGCAAGTTTTTGCCGGCAAAAATGGCAAAAACTAAAACAGTGATTTATAGTTCAGTTTTTTCATCTCAAAACAAATTATTAAATCACAAAAATCATTTCCTGAGTGTAACAAGGCCAGATTGTGTAATTATAAGTAACATCTTAAGAAATTAAAGCCATGCGTTTTCATTGCTCAAGTGCATTTAACCGAAATGTGGCATATATTAGATTCAAAGGTTTTTCATATTAAGGACTTGATGAGACAAAATTATGTTGAATGATTCATTTAAGTTGTGTGCTCCTGTTTATGAGCTTTCTGTGTTATTTTTAATATTTAAGTGACTATATGTGAGTTTTTGCCAGTTTGTTCCATTTTTGCCGGTTTAAACCAGGGAAAAACTGCTTTTTGCTAGTTTTTGCCACCGGCAATGGCGGCAAAAACAGGTTTTTGCCGAACCCTGCCACCAGCCTTTTGACAACGCATTCCTTGGCCCGTAGTCTCGGTTTGAAAAGTTGCCATGTCACGGTTACACTTCGTAGTCCACTTCCCCATTGTTCATACCCTGGCTATTATATTGAAGCAAACCTCTGATTTGTATTTTAATACACATCAGAGTTTAAATTTGTATACAACTGATAGATTTTCACATCTGATCTTTTCAGTCACCGTACTCCCTCTGTTTGTTTGCTTCCATAGTTTTTGCTCTAATATCATAATAGTTCAGTATTGAAGTGAGCCATTAAAATACTCGGTCGAGTTTTCCAAAGTTTAAAAATACATTCATAAATAAGGGATAGTTAAAGCCATATTATAACATTTGCTGAGGAGGACGCCCTCACTGAATTTTTTTAATTCATTTTTTTACACGATTAAATTGTACTTTATTAAACCAATATAGCCTGCAAAAATCAAGACTCTAGGTGCTGTAGTTTTGTCAAAATCAAAGATTTTGAATAAAAGGCTGATTCAGCCCTTTATTATTACGATGGAATTGTTAGTCGAACGCATACACGATGTTCATAACACACAGTACTACGCGGCGTGCGCGACGGTGATATACACAACAAAGGGTCGTACCATAACATGACCGAAGGAGTGGTACGTATTGGCGACATGTGCGCTGGTAGTAAATTCCATTTTTCTTTGCTTTGAAGTAGTTGTTCGGCTCAAAAATAAAAGGGGATATATCTGACAGTAAAAGCTAACATTTTATGGCAAAGAAATGCTAATCTATTTTGTTTGAAAATGTTATAATATTGCTTTAATGAGATGAAGAAGAAGTGAGTGAAATTTAGCAACGCGACCGAGGTTTTTATTAGCGCGAAGTCTTCCACTTCCAAATCTATTGAAATCCATCATTGTTATTCTATTCATTTCTATTCATCAATCGTAATGCAGGAATCGCCGGCGTTTCGCAATTATTAACATATTAACACATTGTAATTATGAAAACTAAAAACTTTGAAATTTAACATATATCAACCATCGAATATACAGTAAGCAAAGGAATTAAGGTAGCAGTTGTGTTCACTCTTGTATATCCTAAATAAAGACAAATATGTTAAAATTAAAACAAGCAGTCGATGCCTGAAATTGGTTGAGAATTAAAGAAACGGTGATCCAAAACCTAATGAAGATATGAAATAAAAAGTTGCACTTTTGTGTTCTAATCAATAACAGCACGACGCTAGGTTTTCGTGCTAATCAATGAAAGCACGGCGCTAGTTATCTTGTTCGCGAACGCTTTTGTGTACAAATCAATAGTGCATGCAATGTGGCAAACTGCTATTTTTAAATTTGAATCTTCCTTGGGTTTTTTGATCGTCGTGTCTTTATTTCTTGAACAATTTCAACGAATAAGGTCTTAAATTCGAGCTAAAAGATGCAGCTATTGGCTGTTGGTTCCATTTTACGTCATCAAACATTCGTTAGAACTTAAACATTCAGATTCAGATTCATTTATTTGGTTTCATCTCATACATAGAAATTCACAAATATACATAATAATAATAATGATAATAATAATAATTGTAATATTGAAGTAATAATAATAATATTAATAATGATAATAATAAAAGCTGAAAAATATCATATGAAAGAGACGGGGATGCCAGTCCTGAACGCATAGCGTGAATTAGGTGGCACCCCATGGTTTACAAAAAAAATATCATATAGGGCCTAATATAAATATAATTACGAAAAAAAGAAAAATACAAAAATGGAATAGGTAGGCTATATAAATACATAATACTAAAGTCCATTAAATTTAAAGGAAAAACAAAAACAGAAAAGAAAAAATTTTTCCATTACTGGAAATAGAATGGCAATAGATTAAACAACGCAAAACACCCTCTTATCTATACATCACAAGTTCTACTTGAATGGTTATAATTAGGAAAATATCGATATTACGGGAGGCAACAACTTAAACCTCAACTGCTTCAGAAGTGACCAGAAGCGCCCAATATGTCTCATTGTTATGTTTTGATGAATCCAATTGTGTGAAAATATTGGAGCCAACACGTAATAATGATTAAATTGGATGATTTATGCCCAATATTATTGGTCTCGCTATGAGTTTTATAAAGCTCGACCAATAAATATGGGCTCAACGATCCAATTTATATCATACATGATTTTATGCACCAAGTACTGATTCATTTAGGCTTATTACCGAAAACTAGAAGTCGTAAAAAATGGCATCATCAACATTACCCCTGTGTTTTTTGATATAAATGTTGAATGTTGCTGCAGTTTGTTGTGATATTATCGGTCGCAACACATAGTGGCGTAGAGTGATTTTCGAAATTTTCCGTTTCACATAGTGGCGTATAGGTTTAGAGCTAGCTATTATCCTAAAATAGTAATTCCTTGTTAACTATTAAAGATACAGTTTGATAGATTGAACCTTAAACTTCAATTTCAAATGAAATCGGGCGACTGAGAGATAAAAGTGGAGGAGTATCGACTCTGTTACTAGTGGCATATCCTTCAAAAATGTTTTGCTCGGAAACGTATTTTGTCCTTCACGTACGCCATTATGTATTGCGACCGACGTATAAATGTAACAATAATTATTCAATTGGATTTCTACTGTGTGTCGCGTAACAGTGTGCAATGTGCGTCTGTCAAAGAAGTAATTTTTTGTTTCAAAAAAGCATAAATGTCTACCAAAAAACGTTTCAAAACGTAAAAATGGGCTCAAGTTTAAAAATCTTTAATGTGTGGCTTTTCACCCTTTTTAAACTTGGTCCCATTTAGAAAAGTCGTAAGAACCTGAAGAACGACTCACAAATGTTATTTTTATATGTAACAATTTTCCATAAGTTATAGTTTTATGAATGTTCGAAAAAAATGAAAGCAGTGCAATATGCAGCAGGTAATGTATTACCAGGCTTCTCATTGTTCCGCATACACGCACTCTAACTGGTGATAAAGCCTTCTTTGTAGCTATGGTAGCAGGACCTTTTCTTTGGAACAAACTCCCTCGCCATATCCGCCACTACGCTGGCAACCTTCCGGTCTAATCTAAAGACTCATTTATTTGATATTTGATTTGTTGTTTGTTCTTGTATGTTTTTTTTGTGTTTTTTTTTTTTTATTTGTTTTGTTTTTTGTTTTTGTTTTTTCTTCTTCTTTATTTTCTTTTGTAAAGCGCTGTGATACATGGTTGTCTTTGTAAGAGCGCTATGTAAGTGCCTGCATAGCATAGCATAGCATATCAAAAAACATTTGAAGGTTTATGTTTTATTATACTGCGTGTTCATAAAGAGTAGTATTATATAGACTAAGCAAATTGACGTCTGTCAACCTACTCCATATATAGGCCCTACACATATCGACGAGGATTTTAACAAAGTGAGTCTTCGCTCCATCTTCCGCAAACCACAAACCGCGAAAGACTACCAATATCCAAATATATTGCCCCGCAGTGCTACAAAGAACCAATAGCCGCGAAATTTGGATAGCCAACAAGCTTTACCCCGCAAGGCTACAAAGAACCACTAAACGCAAAATTTGGATCATGAGCCAATAAGCTTTGCCTCGCAGGGCTACACTAACCAATCACGAACCAACATTAATTCATACACTCTTCGAAATGCTTTCAGAAAACACAGAAAATCAACAAGTAAAGATGACTTTGTATACATCTTAAGAAAGTATCATAAATGGGACCAAATTTTAAAAAGGTTGAAAAGCCACACAGGAAAGACTTTTTGGCCCCTTTTAACGTTTTGAAACGTTTTTAAGATATGTCGCATTCAATAACATACGTATACTTTACTTTTACTGTGCAGTCACTAATTGTAAATTGTAGAAACTTATTTATTATTTATGACCATGACAGACGTAAAGCTGAATCATAGTTTAATCGCTATCTGTGATCGAAGCCTGTTTATAAGTTAGCCTTTTATAAGCAATATACTTACTTGAACTATCCAGTGCAAGAATTAAACATCTTTTTATTGGTAAATATTTAATTGTCCATTTTTAGCGATTAACAAATTTAACATAAGACCCATTATGTGCTAGTAGACCACCAACGCTATTAGCAGCCGAATTTATTGGTCTCAGTTTGGTATCAATGAACCTCATTACAAATCTCCAGGTTCTCAGGTTTATACGCAGAAAAAAATTGATAAGAATTATTGTTACCTATGACACCAATTTGTCACATCACAAGGGGGTTCTTTTGCAAAGGTGGGTTAAGTTCAACGTTTGTTTACGTACACCCACTTATATCAACACTCCCACCAACTTGTCAATTCTTACATGCACATACTGGAGCTTTCGCGGGGTCATCACTGTGGTATACTTCAACAGTTGTCATTCTTGATGTGAATGGGGTTAATGTCATGATGAAGGTAATTCCCCTTTCGGTAGTGGCGTACCCATACATTATTAAATCTTCTTGTACATCCCAAATGTAACCCGTAATTACTTACATTTTGCATTGCAACCCCGGGATTGCAACTATGAACTAAAATACCAAGAAGAGAGGCGTTTTGAAACTGAACTCCACAAGATGAATTTCACATCTCGGGCACATCAATAGGGACTGTCAATCAAATCTGTTAGGATTTTACAATGGAAAATACGTTCAGTAGATTTGTAAACTTAAAGCTATTTTTCCTAACAGTTTTAGTTCCCAAATTTAGTCTATTTGTAGCTGTCACTGAGTGGGATAGTACTTGTAGTTTGTCCGAATTCGATACGGGCTTTGCTCAACGCAAATTGTAGACTTGTTGACTTTATTGTGTTTGTGGTAAATGATCTGATGATTCGAGGCCCAAAACACCTTTTAACCAAAATCACTTCTGAATGCACAACAAAACACATTATTATGTTTTGATGAATCCAAGTGTGTGAAAATATTGGATCCGAAACATAATAATGATAAAATTGGATGCTTTACGCCCAATATTTATTGGTCAAGCTATGAGTTTTCAAATATTTCAAAACTCATAGCTTGACCAACAAATATGGGCCCAATCGATCCAATTTTATATCAGTGTTGGATTAAGTTAAAAAATATGCATCTTTAGTGTTAAGTGTGATTTGACAATGATTTTGCAAATGAATATTATACATAAAATCATTCAGAATGTCTAGGACTGTTACTTATCCAGCAGCCTTCTTCTTGTTGTTGATTACAAAGTTCTGTTGCACTCAATGTTCTGGACGGCCGATGTACATCTTGATTGCACAAATAACAATTTCTGAAATTACCAATCACTCACTTTCTCCAGGGAACAGGCTTTCTCTGCCCTGATCCACTTTATTGACAGATGTGTTCTAAACCACACATGAGCAAGTCGAAAGAAGAACATATTGCCCTATTGGGAAGAGAAGAACACTTTGTCGCAGTCGAAATTACCTTCGTAATATATTGCTGGAATAATAGCACATTGGCTATGTAAATAGATATGCTCATAGGTACCTTTTAAAGGCACATAGCCTCAGATCTGCCACGAGAAACACTTCTGCCTTGTCTTTTATACCAAAGTAGTAAAACTGACAATTCCACAGCTACATGATGTCCTAAACAAATTACCGAGTGCATAAAATTGAACGTAAGTCGTGAAATAGACATCAGAATCAAAACATTTAAAATGTAGGGCATAGCCTATTTGATTGTGCATCACATACGAAAATTTTATTTGATTCGGTTGACTGGTTGTGAAGAAATAAACGATTACATAATGCACGCATCAATGCAGTTCATTCCAAGTTTGATCAACAGTCGCTTTTTTCATACTCGCTCACCGCTTCCTAAATTCTGTGTATCTCATTAAATTTAGTCCACATTATCTATTTTATAATCCGACGGTGTTGTGTTATTTATGCTCTCACTGAAGATGACTATAACAGTATGTCCGAGAAAACTTCGATTTCTGCAATTGGAAGCTTTCCAACTTTAATTCTTTAGGTTGTGCAAATATGTTATATTTTAACTTTCCAAAGAACATTTGAGCCCAGAATGACAATGATCAAGTGCTTACAGCTTAACGTGTGATTTTTGATACCATGCATGTAACATTAATGTTGAAGATTTAAAAGATATAAACTTTGCATTACAAATCTTGGAAATATTCCAAAAACATTAATGTGTGTGAGAAATTTTTTTAGAGCCAGCTGAAATTCTTTATGCAATAATTCTTTATGCAACATTTATATCAACATTAAAGAAAAAAGATATTTACAAGTACCGAGCATGATCTTACTTGCAAGCTTTCATTTTCAATATCGTGTAGGTTTTCAAATTTGAACAAAACCTAATTAAATGTTTTGCAAGAAATAGATTGTTTAGAAAGAACGAAAAGGATTTCACTGAACAAAATATGAAACCCATTGACAGTTAATCACTAGTGCGCATTGTGTTGAATGATCTTTATTTCAAATTTGGAATGAAGTGAATTGACGCTTGCGTTATGTAATCTCTCATTTCTTCGCAATCAGTCAACCGATTCCAGTAAAATTAGCGTATAAGAGGCAGAATAGGATGTGATACACGCTGATTTTTGGATTTTGATGTCTATTTCCCGACTTACGTCCAAATTTATTCGCCCGGTAATTTTTTCTGCAATTGGAAGCTTTCAAACTTTAATTCTTTAGGTTGTGCAAATATGTTATATTTTAACTTTCCAAAGAACATTTGAGCCCAGAATGACAATGGTCAAGTGCTTTCAGCTGAACGTGTGATTTTTGATACAATGCATGTAACATTAATGTTGAAGATTTAAAAGATTCAAACTTTGCATTACAAATTCTTGGAAATATTCCAAAAACATTAATGTGTGTGAGAAATTTTTAAGCCAGCTGGAATTCTTTATGCAATAATTCTTTATGCAACATTTATATCAACATTAACAAAAAAGATATTTACAAGTACCGAGCATGATCTTAAATGAAAGCTTTCATTTTCAATATCGTGCAGGTTTTCAAATTTGAACAAAAATCTAGCTAACACGCCTTGGACAATTGCGTTTGGCAATCAAACTACAATCATACTTTTTAAAACGATGTAGAACAGCGTAACCAACGTTCCATAATAATATACCTATTTGTGAATGCACTCTTGAATTGCCATCAGGACCTGGCAAGCTGCCTCCTTGAGTATTAATACAATAATTATGCTTAAAATACATTCAGCGGGGTTTTCAGTAATTAGATTTGACGTACCTCGGAAATTATTTTAGAATCATTTACTGTTCTTAAAATATGTGCATTATTTTTGTCACGTCGGCTATAATTCTCGAGCCCTTTTCAAGCATAACTTCACATAGTGTGAACTCTTGTTAAGTCCTACTGTTAAGCAACTGTTCAGATCAGCAGTAGTGTAATTCATTAAAGCATTCTGAGAGGATCGTAATAGAAAATGAGCCGTGTTTAGATCGGCAGGTGTTAGGTAACTTACACGTCGTGTCATCTTCATGATGCAAGATGAGGGCTGACCTTGACAGTCAGAGACCTTTCAGGTAAGGTCCACAAGAAATGTAAATAAAGGAGTCCATATTATTTTAATGTATGGTCAGTGCTGTTTGGTCACGGGGTTCAATAAAATAAAAGAAGAGATTCATAAAATCAAATACGCAACGATTTGAATTTGTTTTCGTCTAACATTTGCTTAGCGGTCCAATAGTTGAATTATCTCCATTGGGCACTTTTCCGGAGCTGATTATAAACGGTCCCGTAAACGGTCGACAACCATTTCGCAGTCAGTTCCTAACCACACGTAATAACTGTCTTTATGCTTAATCATGGAAGTATACTAGTATATAAGATCTTACCCATGATAAAACATGACAATATATATTGTATTTTTTCATGGCCGAAGAGCGACTCTGAAAATTTTGAAATGAAAATTATTTATCCTTATTTGAAAAGTATGCATCGTCAGTAAAATGTTCGTTTTGTGTATTATTGTTGTTATGACGCATTTACAAATGTGATTAATATATTATCTAATTTCATTTTATTAAACCCAAGCCTTTCGTGGAAAAGTACTCAGATCCTATCGTGCGGACCATTACCTTCGAAGAACTTGCCGCGAAGAACTCAACATAAGAGAGCGTCGTCGCTCTGGACTACCTCCTGGAATACCTGATTATATTTTCGAAACACTAAGTAGTGCCTCAAACAATGAAAGTCAATTCGAGGAGGAGCAGCAAGAGGAAGAAGATGATTTCCCTCAACTACCGTGTCCACTGACCACTGAATCTATTGCGGAATATCACAGACTTTGGCAGTTGTGGTCGCGAAGTTTAAAATGGAATCTGGAAGTTGAGATGAGCGGAGATGGTAGGTTACCAGACCAAGTCTCTGAAATAGTTTACGTGCCCGGACCAGCGGTGATTACCACAGTGTATCTTGTCGCTGTAATTAAAGTGTTTAAAGGAGAACAGTACGTGACCGAGCGGGATATTGCCCAGGTGTTTTCTTGGGGACTTAATTTACACTCGGATTTCATCTATATCATGACAGGTATGTTATACATTTCAAAACTATGACCTATAATACGACTACTAGAACAGGTAATATGTATGTAGCAAGAATACAAACCATGTGATAACAGTGAAATCGGCTTCAGATCAAAGAGCCGGCTATATAAACAATTTTCGGTCGAGATAATCATTTTACTGGATAAAAGTAATGGTTGCGCCGATTGATATAATATTGTTATTGTTTAAAAAAAAACTCTTAAGAGATTGATTATAATGGTGTGGCAGTAAATCTACGCAGGGATAGTGACGACCAGATTGGATGAGCGAGCTTCGAAAATTCTTCATTCTTCAATGGTATATCCGGCTCTGGAAAAATAACATTAGACATGCCTTTGTTCATACTTTTGGTTTTTAATTTCAACCATGATGATGGCGTTCATAAGGCTAGTTTAATAGTTCATCTACTTTCCATTAGATCTCACACAGCTCTTATGATGCTATGCACTAAACTATGTAGTGTAATCACAGGCTGCGTAGCGTAGAGGCTAGACTGGCTAAGCTTGGAAATATCTGTGTGCTCGGGTATATCGAGGTGGAAACTGTACGTAGATGCATTTATAAGAGGATCGTTTTTGTAGTCAAACCTTTTCATATGTCAGCCCATTTTTGACCAAATTCCCTCCACTCTTGAAAGTTGCCGTTCCCCCTTTACCCCTCCCCTCTGAAAAAGTCCTGGCTACACCACTGCTTATAACTCATTCTTCCTCTTTCCAGGTCACGTACACAAAGACAGTGTTGTAAAGGATAACGATAGAAGTGAAGAAGTACGAACGAGTATGCTGGAAGGCCAACTGAATATTATGGGAGCACATTGGGTCAGTCTTTGGAGTGATATTACCCGACATCAAGAGAAAGGTCTCCTTGGATTTTACCGTCAAAATTGTCAATGCTCGGTAAGACCATATCCGGGACCATATCCCAGGGTCGGATTTATTAAGCGGTGGGACCGCGCCTGTAGATTTTGCATCGGGCTAGTCAATATTCAACAATGCTGACCTGGCAGGCCACTAAATTTGTGAGATGATATGAGATAAGCTATAGGCTACATGATATATAAGTCTGGCGATTCACAATACGATCATGACGATGCGCCGCCAGCGGTTGCTCTTGCTAATCCAATTTTTTAATCCAATTTTTGACATCGACGTTCTAGCCACCATTGGATTTTCGCACGAGTGTGATAATAATAATGTTGAAAACAGCTCCACGAAGGATTCCGTGTGATCAATAAATAGAAAATGGATCTACTATAATTGTAAATACTGTTTTACTGGGCATTCACGTGTAACATCATTATATTGACATTTAAACAGACAATGACATTATGTTCCTGTGTTGTATTCGTATTACGCGGGATTTCAACATTTTCCCATTATTCACTGCGTATTTTGACCTCTCCCCCAGCAAACGCTGGAGGCGCTTCGTATTGCGAATAAGGCAAAAAAAGAAAAGGTTCGTTTCCAGTAGCGCGCGCATAATTGCTTTCTGGCAATTTTTTTCGCATTGCTTTCATTTTAAATATTTGTGTTAAAAATCAAAAAAACTAAAAAAAAGGAAAGAAAGGAAAAGAAACAAGCTAGAATAATTTACGACCAACAGCAGTTCAACTAGGGACAACTCTGTTACAATTTGTAAATTAAACATTTTTCTGTTATATTTTCTTAATAAATGTTAAAAGGATATCTCTTTGGTACTAACGCCCAAACCAAACATAACTATAACTGATGTGGGTGAGGAATAAATCGGCTATCACATACTATTTAATTTTAAATGAAATATTAGAGTTTTACGAAACTACCTCATTTTCAAACGTTTCCACGAATTCAAAATATAGGTGCCAATTACTGAGGCGTCTATTTGTCATTGGTTGGTTTTGACTCCGTGGAACGGATTGAAAATGAGGTATATTCGCAAAATGCGTATTACATTTGTATTTCAAGAACGGAGTGGTCAATTGACAAAATTCAAAAAATATATTATAGTCGTTTTATTCCTTAACCCCATCAACTATAGACTTCTCCGTAGTCCACTTGCCCATTTTGCATACTCTGGCTATTAAATTTAAGCATATAACTCTGATTTGTATTAATTTGTGTGAAATTGATAGATTTTCACATCTGATCTTTTCAGTCACCGTACTCCCTCTGTGTGTTAGCTTCCCTTACTTTGAATTGCGGTTAACATTTTTAACACGGGTCTCTATGTAAAGCTAGGCCAATTTTTGGCCTAACAAAAATTGGTCATGATGTAATGCATCTTTAAATGAATCTTGCTTGTGATTGGTCGCCCTGATCTCGTTGGTTTAAATCCTCCGGGCACGTGCCATTACCAGTGCACTTCGGGTATATATATAAATGCGCTTTTATAAATGCGCACGTGACATCTATATACAAGTCGCCATACCGTGTTCAACGATGTAAGGTACCCGTATGTACACAAACTCCACACGCAAAAGTATTGGCGAAAATGACAGGTTACAAGGAAAATTGTTCTTGCAAAATAGTGGCATTTATTGCAAAGGGCAAACTAATTTGACCCGAAACATAAACTCTGTAAGGCATCAGGCAGGACTAGTGTATAGCTATGAAAAGTGTCGTTGAGGAATAGTCGTTGGTAAAACATCAACGGTGTCACCATCGAAGCCTATTTTCACAGTATAGTGTGCACTGGGGTCTCTGGACTTAGGACCAGCCTTAGGACCAGTGGACTTAGGACCAGTGCATATCGATGGTGTTGATATAAACTCGTATCTGTCGGAATGCCTTTGTATTTACTGCATAGCCAGATGATGTAGCGGGTTCTCAGATCTGTTTTGGAGGCAGTGTCTAGGATTGGTTTTCTTTTCCCCTTTGAGACTCCTAAGGCAGCTAAACACTTGGTTAGTGATGTGTTATAGAAGCCTCTGTTTCCCACTTCTACTGGGAAGCAAAACACAGTCCATCCTCTGTTTTCACATTCGGCTACCAGGTCTTCATATTTACATTTTCCTGGCGTACGCATTGGATAGGTTCTCCTCCGATGGTACTGACAATTCTATGATGATTGCATGTTTGGTGGTGGCTGAATAGATCGTAATATCAGGCCGCTTGACAGTTTCTGCTATTTCTGGAGGGAACACTATTGGTGTTTGCTCCTCATCCATCAGGAAGGTCCAGTCTCTAGCCTTCTTGATGTTTTTTTACTTGTGTCTTTGGAGTACGTGGAGCTGGGTTCATGTATGTTGTGCCATCAGCTGTACGGAAAGCAATGGTAGGGAAGCAGTCTGGAGTATACTCTGTTGTTTTGCTGTTGTTAGCTTCATCAATATACAGATATATGGTACCAGTCCTGATGCTATTGTTCTTAGTGTTTGGTCATGGCGCCAGTTGTACCTTCCATTCTCAAGCGAGTAGCTGCAACAATTCAGGATGTGGAGCAGGGTACAGTTACCGTAGTTGCAGAGTTGGCACAGTCCAAGATTGGTTTTCTCCCACAGTTTCAGATTAGCAGGTGAAGGAAGTTGGTCATTTAATGACATAAAAAATTAGCAAGGATCAACCGGGGTTTGACTTTGACTGTTAAAACCTACATCTTGGTCAAAAAAATTTGCGTGAATTGGCCGTTTTCAACAGATTTACCACATTCGCCTTGCTATAAACATAAAATTGCGTCTTCTGTTGACGTAATGAAAAAAAAGTGTTTTTGACGGAAAGTGTTAGCTTTCGGTCAATACAAAAACTTTTCTGATTGGATGAAGGAACTATCGAGGTTTAGACAAAGCCAATCACAGATGCCGTATTTTCCACTAGTCAACAGCTAGAAGCTCACACAGAGCCGATGCATTGCTAAACTCACTGTGCTTGGACAAATTTGTGTACTCAGGTGTATCGAGATGAAATTTGTGCATAGATGCATTTATAGGGCCTAAAGAGTATCGTTTTGTAGCCAAACCTTTCGATATGATTTCGAAAAGAGTAGAGACACCTCAATATTACTTTCAGTTATTTAGACAGATTTTCCCCGTTTCATGCCTGTTAGCATGGTTAGAAAAGAGAATAAATAATAAGACAAAATAATTTCGGCACTTTTATAACGTTAATGCCCCAACAAGAAACACTTAATTAAGAAGACCTTCATATCCTTTATAATGTGTCAACTTCTTTC
The DNA here is from genome assembly GCF_039555335.1 of Amphiura filiformis. NCBI lineage: Eukaryota > Metazoa > Echinodermata > Ophiuroidea > Amphilepidida > Amphiuridae > Amphiura > Amphiura filiformis. The sequence goes on along the minus strand of NC_092630.1, from coordinate 34,699,187 downwards.
TTATTTTTTACTTAATATTTACAGATCTTGCAATGCCAATCGGGTCGGAGTCAAAGGGAATGTGCAATGGAAGCAATTCACCAAGGATTCCATGAAAAAGATAATTACTGTTCCTGGAAAGCAGATGATTTTATGTGTCTCCATTACTTTTCCGCGTGCGTGAATTCTTCCAGTGAAAATGGATCATCGCATAAATGCGTGTGGAACTGGCATCGAGACATGAGAGTATGCAATCGTCATTTGCCTACCAGTATTGAAAGGAATCAGACTGGGCGTGTCTAAAATTTGCTGATGGAGAACTTCTACAATCCAGGTTGTCCCAAAAAGATCTCAACACTCGGATGGCGAATAATTTTAGGAAAGCGGTGAAAGCGGTTATAAACCTTTTCGAAAGTTTTCCGAAGTTTGTTCCAATTTGTACAATTCCGGGTCATCGACGCTAACGCAAACGCAATTATTACGTCTGAACACAAATCTGCGTGAAAGACACGGTCAAGCGTTGGGTATGGCTTGTGCAAGAGATTGATATTTATATTGCGAAGACCACACGAAGACCAAATCAAATGTGCCGCAGACGACAAACATTTGCATTTTTCTTTCTTTTACTGTCACATTGTGAAGTGCCAAATAGTGGAACCGTTAGTTCAATACCTTTAGAAAATATTTCTCTGTGATGACTCGTGTTGATTTTGGCTAAAAACGTTGTATTTTCACTCAAAAGGGTACGTGATTCAGCTTGATTAATTGTGCACCAATTTGATCCCCTAGCTTACTGAATAAATACTGCGCTTTTCCGATCTTGATTTGAAAAGGTCTATAAGCTGTCCAATAAGCATTTTAAAGCAGGTGTTGTTGTTAATCTACCCCTCACGACCCGGAGGTGGCACTCTGTATAAATGGTCGTCGAGGATGAATTAATTTCACCATTGTCTCGGAGATAGCACTCAGTACACACACATCCCAGCAAACACAAAAACGTTTTTAAAACGTTTTGAATAAGTTATATTTTGGGTTTTGGTTTAGGTAAAAACGTTTCAATAACATTAAAATGTCGGGTTATAATTATAAAGGTCATGAAATCGTTTTAAAACGTTTAGTATGAAAACACACTACAACAATACTTTTAAAATGTTTTCGATATGTCATTGTAAACTATTTTTGCAAACATTTTTGGCCAAATATTTTGTCAACACTTAAATAACATTATGTTAAAATATTTGCACCAAGCAAACACAGAAATGTTCTTAAAATGTTTTTTTACATAACGTTTTAATAACATTTAAATGTCGTGAAAACATTTTAAAAACGTTATTGTAAATATTTTGGGCAAACATTTTTTGCAAAATATTTTTCAACCCCAAAATAACATTCTGTTTAGAATGATTTGTACCAAGTTTTCAAAATGTTTTTGGAATGTTATTAAAACGTTTTTTTTTTTTTTATATAACCCAACATTTAAATGTTTTCTGTTAAACATTTGTGTTTGCTGTGCAGTATATTACCAACAAATGTGATTTAATGTTATGAAAACGTTTTATACCATTAATGTACCCTTTATATAACCCGACATTTATAACCTTTTATAACCTTTTGCGAATGATGTCGAAAACGTTTTGTGTTTGCTGGGATGATAGTCTGGGATGTATCAATTTCACCATAGTCTCCTTTCTATTTGGTTTACGGGACAAGAATTATCATTTTAACTTAAATGAAGATTTCTATAGTTATAGTAGGGGACATGCTGAAAAAACAGTATTGCCCATATACTAACACCAACCTGGGCTTTACACCACCTGAGTTCAAGTGTATGTTGCAATTCTTTGGAACATAAACTTCAGTCTTTTAAAACGTACCTTCGAAGGCTTCGATCAATATTCAAGCAGTTTTTTATTTTGAGAAAATGATTCTTGGACTTATTATATAATTGGGTTATTTGAGGGTACAAATTTATCGGCGCCCTTATTTATGGCACCTGATGTGTGTACCTGTAGAGTACATAAAGTTAATTCCATATTATTATTTATTTGTAATTTTAGGCCGAGAGCACTAGATCTCTTACTCAGCGTTTAGCAGTGTCGTCTCTTTATCCATCGTACTAGTATGTATTTCGTCATGTATACTTTGAACCATGAACCTTACATATCTACTAATTAATTTATATTGCATATTAGTAAAGTATTAGTATTTTCCAATAAAATTAAAATCCACATACCCATTTAGAAGACATGACCTTAATCTTCCACAAAGGGAGTGTAAATTTCAAATTATGGTTACCTGTATGGGTGACTCCATTTGAAATCTACATCCCATGTAGCACCCTGTATGTGAGTCATGTCTTCCATAGAGGGGTGTATGTATTTCAAGTGGAATAACCGAATGTTGTTTGTATTTTTATGATGTTTGGATAAAATAAAACTGGACTAAACTGAACTGAACCTATTTTTTTTCCTGCACATAGACATGAACAGTGATGAAATAACAACTATTATTTCTCGCTTGCTGCTTAATGTTCCATTTTGTTACACGAGTCGGAAAGAATCAGGTTTCAAGGTCAAAATCACCTTACACCCGATTTCACTTCATAATGCACAACTTCATACACTGTTTGTTTGATTTAACAAAATCTTTAATGAAAAGTAGAGGATGGTTGGTTTTTCTTAAACATACAATCAAGTACAATCAACAAAATATAATTATTGATTTACTTATCCAGCAATCTTTTTTAGGATTAATGGTCAATAAGTAGATATATTTTACAAGATATGCACGTTTTTTGCTCAAAAACATCCATGAGAGTCACTTTTGCCAAATGATTTTAGAAGTGCAAGTCTTGATGAAGCCGTTGATCATGGCGATAGTTTTGAAACAGAATATACCCCAAAAATGTTGCATTTTTTACCTAATGGGACTTGAATGCAGAGGTTGTTATGGGCTATTGTTTATTCTGTTATTTCATCTGAAATATGTTCGGCCGTTTTCTATCTCTGCTGGTATTTCTATTCATACGCCTATAAAAATAACATTCACATATTAATGTATAGGCTTACAAGAGCATACATTGTACGTTATATTCACAACTTGTAACTTCATCGATCCAGAACAAAAGGTATAGATATCATTGACAATAGAGTACAATTTTGCCAACACTGCGGTTAAAGCGCCAAATTTTGCTAGTTCATTTTATAACATAAGATCGTTTACCACGGCTTCATAGACTCTTCATATGAATATTTAACTTTAGATCCCGGTTTTGGTTTGAAAGTATATTTTCTTTACGAGTTGATGGAGCAACATACATCAATAAGTATTTGATGGTTTATTAATGAAGTGTCTCTCCGTTGGCTAAATGTAGCTGGGACTGGGAGGTCAATTGTTGATTTGCCACGCCTTTGTACTTCTTTCACTGCTTGTAAAGTATCGAGATATCGTGGAAATTTGGCATGTTGCCCATGGGGATCGACGCTAAGTCAGGTGCCGCGTGAGCAAACTCAAAAATAGCGCAAATAGCGCGAGCGTACACAAAAGAAACTTCGCGCGATGTCGCCAGGTCTGAACTATGTACCGGCGTCAGCTGAATTCGTGTACACTTAGAGGGCACAGGCATGGAAAATTCCAATCTGTTTACTTATTAATCTGAGGGTATCGACAACACTGACTGAGCGAGTTGGGTTCAAATGAGGTTTTCCTGCGGGGTCAAACAGATATGTACATGCTGATTCAAAAAAGAAATAAACTCGTGTAAATGAAAATATCATTGAGAAGAGAAGATTCTGAACGTCTAAATTAAAAAAAGAATTTACTCACACCAAACCCGAGTTATACTCATTTTAATAAAACCAACCATTTTGTAGCTGCACACGGTTTCACTTACCATGCGTGTAGTGTATTGATTGGTATGGCGCTATATTCAAATGCAAAATCCACGACGGTGCTACAGTTTGTATAGATACCACCTCGTAACCATGGTAACTCGTGTAAATTATTGTCTTCCGGAGTTAAAAGGTGCGGAGCAAATTTCACATAAAATTTTGACATGAAAAGAATAGATTAAATGTACTCAACACCACTTTATAATCAATTTCCAGGTGTAATTTTCTCACTGACTTGCCGATAAACATTAGTAATCACCGCCTTAATGTTTAATTTTTAATATCATCATAAATACAATCGTGTTGTAACTTGTAATAGCGTGTCAAAATAGAGATAGTGTATTTGACAACACTATTGACAATTTGATACGTGGATCCAGTAATAAGTCTCAAATTGTTTGATTTACGTCAGCTTATAATCATGACAGCTGACGTAAGAATTAACGTAGGGGAAACTCCCTTCGTTGAACAAGAACAAGTGGCGTAGCAAAGGGGGCCATGGGATGCTGGTCGCCTTTATATTCAAGGTCTTAAACATTTTCGTCCAATTTTCCCCTTGAATGTTCCCCCCAAAAAAAAAAGTCTATCTATACCCCACTGATAAGAACAAGAAACAACTATAATCGCAGGGAGAGATATCGCGGGATTTTTCTTTGCCAATTGTTTTAAACCTAACGATGGTGAAATAATTGGTACGTAGGCTATGTCCTGAACAAACCTGAAAAATAACAAAGAGATAGAAAAGGAAAGACTATACTGAAATGGCCAGAATATGCGGTTTTGGACATGCATGATACAGTTCTTATGTAGGCTGTAACAAAAGAAAAACCAATACAATCGCCGAATCGGGTATTTTTTGCAAGAAACACATTGAAAACAATACATTGCAATAATCTTTAATCACTCGGGTTAATTGTACCGCGTAATATTTGCAGATCACAAAAGAAAACTGTATTTCCAAATCTCATGAAATCAAATTATATGTATACAAATACTGCCAAATGATGTTAGAACCATGTTGATTAAAACTTCATGATCTATGCATAATTATTTGCATGATAATTAAATTAGGTGTTTCTAGAGTCTAGACTTTAATTGACTTACTTTTACTTTATACTTCCACTTGTACTGTACAGTGTCGCGGGGAGGAGACGAACTTCTGGGCTACGATTAAATTGGTCAAAATAATAGGCATGTGATCAACCCGTCTCACATGTACATGTGTTTCGACAGGGGAGGAGAAAGAAAATGTTTAGCACATGGAATATCACATAAATATTTTGGCATCGGAGCATTCGAGCGTCTTCCTTCGTTATAATTGAGTCACCAGAATATTAACATGTTAAAGATGTATTCCAGAGCTGCTAATTTCCTGCTTGCTTTCCCAAACGTGTGCGAATTACTATCATCTCATTTTCGCGGAGGAATAATATCATGGAAGTCCGCTGCAGCAAGCAATCAGGTAAAACTACTCTTGAAGCTTTAATACGGGGAAGTGGTCATGTAATATTTTCTTTATGTTTGTTGTAGAAATTCACTAAATAGTCGAAATGTGAGTGTTAAGTTAGGCATGATTAACTTTGTTTTTACTTTTATGTTGATGTTTGGGTTATAGAAAATAAGAATATAACAGGTGGGTACCTTTCGGCATTCCGAGATATCTATAGTTCAAAGTTTACACAATTAAGGGTCAAATTTTGTCTTCTTATAACAATCCAAAAAAAGAATAGTTTGCACTATGTAAGACATTTTGTTTCCTATAGGTAATACAGCAAAATGGGTTAGTATATACCCATTAGCTGTGTTTCCTTACTAACATGATGATATCATATATTATGCAAATTATTCATTTTATTTCTATATCTAGATAAACAATTGGAGATACATTTTTATAAAAAAATTGCAGGAAATTTTCTGTTTTGACCAATGTGAGCCCAAAATCGTTAACCTTTGACATTTTCACCAATAACGCAAGACTGACCAATCAAACTATACCGTAAACGTTCGCCTAATTGCGCTATGGATTTCATAGAAATGAGAGGGCGCCCTCCTTGTAAAATCTCAACAGCATATTCTTAATGAAACATTTGACGAGTGGGCACCACTTGGGCATTTTGAGATTATCTAGGATCAAAGGTTGCACAGGGGTAAAAGTTCAAAATTACTTAAATTCCACTTTTTGCGGCAATTTTGCACAAAATTTGCCGATCGATTTTCCCCCATGAAATTCACTTTGCCCCCTATCCCCCGAAAAAAATCATGGTGCCGCCACTGCGAATGTCGCCGGTTCGAATCCGGCCAGATGTACTGGGTTTTCAACGTTTATTTGCACTGGCTGCTCTGGATAAATTTGTTCATCCTATCAACCCAGAGAATTAGTATATAATTTTTAACCTGTTAAATAGTTCACATCAACATTAGGAGGATTGTAGAACCAGTCAAGAAGGATACCATTCATAAGGGAATTATACATTCTCATATGTTTGATGGGGATATTAAACTGCTCGATCACAATATCCTCAAATGTCTTAACAAAAAATTATAGCCCCGATCCAGATCAGCAACCGTATAAATACCCTCATCAATCCATTTAGGGTAACAAAAGAAGCTCCTGCGTTTAAGGCTAATATCTTTATTCCATCACAGCAGATCCTGCAATTGATAATCACCAAAGCCCATATTGTGCTTAATTCTATCCCTGTAAATATACCAAGTCCTGATGGTTTCAGAGAGCTGGCAGTTTTCAAAGAGGAAATAACGGCCTTAGGGGCATTCGCTCTCCACAAGAAAGATGTATTTTCATGGAATTTACTGAAAATGCTTAGTTCAATACATTTCCAAGCAGAGACATAAGGATCAAACAATAGTTTTGCCCAAAAAAGTTTTTGAGCTTGTGAAAAAGCTTCAATGTCCACCATTCTCAAACCAGCTTCCTTATGGTCATTATAAAACAAGTTACGCTTGACACGATCAATCCCTCCTTTCCAGATAAATTTAAAAAATAAAGTGTTGACTTTCTTAAAGAAAAGCTTGGGAATGGAATTACATAAAACAAAAAATAAGTAAAGTAGCTGGGGAAGCAAGAGTGTTTTAATAACAGTTACTTTACCAATCAAAGACAAATTTCTCCCCCTTGGGGGCACTTCAATATGAAATGGATATAGGTGTAGGGCTGGCACTTTCGCACTAAGGGGCATTCGGTGAGAGCAAAATGTAAAAAATATGGGGTCATTGGGTGAGAGCATGATTTTAGGCATTCGGTGAGAGCAAAATGTAAAAAATATGGGGTCATTGGGTGAGAACATGACCTTTTTTTAAATGGAATCTTTGGGTGAGAGCCGAAACAGCGCCACAGAAACCTCGAAGTAAGTAACAAAATCAGTGATAAATGAAAGTTGCTGTTCAAATTGAACTTGTAAGGGTCTTTGGGTGACAGATCAAATGGAAAAATAAGGGGTCTTTGGATGACAGAGCATATGTTCGTAAAAACATATAGGGTCTTTGGGTGACAGCGATGCTGAAAAAGGGGTCTTAACAGCCCTACATACGCGTCACCTCCAAAGTTGGAGTGCCCCCCCGAATTTCTCATTCTCCAGCAATTCAAAATCAGTTCGAGTTGGTAATGCTTTGGAACAAACTTGAGCTCATAAAGAGCATTTGTATTCAGAGAAAAGTTGATACCAAGAGTGTTTGACTTCCAAAGCAAACCATTGTCCTTAAAGGGTCTAAAATCACTGCCTTTAAGAGTACCAACATGAGAATAGCCTCAGATTTAGTCAAATTAATTTTGCATCCAGAACATTTCACTGACTTTATGTGTTGATTGCCTTGGGCCGTGCTTCCTCTGCGTCAGATTAAATTGCACAACAACTTTCAAAATGGGGTGCAAAAGAGGACCCCCCCCCAAAGAAAAATTTAATTCGAAGACTGTCAGGTGCTTTGTGTGCAGTGCAATATGATAAAATTGAAAATCAAAAATCAAAAATCAAAAAAGAACTCTTGAGGCCGTCTGTATAAGCCATATGGTGGTCCGCTAGGCATTATTGATCGAAACCATTCATGCCATACACAACTTTTTATTTTGCATTTGAATATCGCGCCATACCAATAACGTGATCATGACTATACATTCTAGGGAAGTGAAACCGTGTGCAGCTAAAAATGTGTGGTTTTATTGAAATGAGTATAACTCGGATTTGGTGCAAACAAATACAACAATTCTTTTAAATTTAGACGTCCAGGACCTGCTCTTTTAATGATATTTTCATTTACAGCGGATTCCTTGTTGATTTCATGGCAAAAGCGCCACAAACATGAGTTTACTTCTTTTTGACTGGCCAAGCACAGTCAACATGTTTTCGATGTTTTATTTCAAGGAACTAATCAAATTAAAAGGTGCACTTTTACGCATGCAATTTTGAAATAACATGTAATAAAATAATGAATATATTAAATGTACTCAACACCATTTTGTAATCATTTTACCCCGGCATTTTACATGTGTAATTTTCTCACTGACTAGTATAATCCCGGCCTTATGCCTAATGTTTGATTTTTAATATCATCAAATACAATCGTGTTTGTAACTTGTAATAGCGTGTCAAGTGTATTTGACAACACTTTGACAAAACTGGATTAGGACTATTGTTTCTGAACTGCATCATAATTGCTTGTTTTGCGATCTACCGTACAGTAGACCTACTGGAAAGACCCGCATTTAACCCAAGAACTACTGAGCCATATTCTGCATTCTGTTGTTGCAACCGCCTAATTTTCAATTATAAACCATTATATTCGGTACTAATGTATAGCTTTACGTCTCCCCCCCCCCTCCAGTGATACCAACAAAAGTACAAACATGCCCCACATAATGTCGTTATGAAGTCATAATGTGAACGCATCTTTGCAAAATTAGGAAATTGTTTGCTAAAAATTCTACGAACATGCGATTTTCACCGAATTTTCTCCTAGATTTCAAACTAATTAACAAGTAAAAAAAAGGCACTATCTTTTGGAACAATTTTACAAGAGCGAAATGAAAATCATGGATTTTACTGTGGCAACCTATGGTGGGCCTCGTCCCCCCGGTCATTTATGATGGTCGGTCCTACCTCCGGGTAAGGTGCTGGAGTAAAAATTTATCACTAAAATGAGCGTAAAGGATGGATCTATGATTAGCTTAAGACGTTTGGGCGTATAGTAAACATAACATTTTCACAACCTTACATAACGCTGTGACGCTATAATAACGTGGCTATATTTTACCCGAGGAAAATGTTAAGCCTATACTTAGTTATTCTTGCCACAGAAATGTAGAACGTATATAGTTGTGCCACAAAAATAGATAACATCATTATATTTCTGTCGTTCTTGCACAAGTCCATAAGAAAAAATGGCGTAGCAAATGTTTTTAGGCTTTTTGTACTTTTATGCTCAATTTTTGCCCTTTTCGTCAAATTTACCCCTTGAAAATTGCCCCTCCTCCCCCCCAAAAAAAAGGTCTGGCTACCCCACTGATAAGAACAAGAAACAACTATAATCGCAGGGAGAGATATTCGGTTTTTTCTTTGCCAATTGTTTTAAACCTAAAGATAAGGTGAAATAATTGGTACGTATAATCTGAGACGATATTCGTCCTGAGACGATATATGTTTCAGGTATAATGTCCTGAACAAACCTGAAAAATAACAAAGGGATAGATAAGTAAAGACTATAGTAAAGCCAAAATATGCGGTTTTGGACATGCATGATACCGTTCTTATGTAGGCTGTAACAAAAGAAAAAAACCAATACAATCGCCGAATCGGATATTTTTGCAAGAAACAAATTGAAAACAAAACATTGCAATAATCTTTAATCGCTCGGGTTCAAAAGTTATATGCCCAATTATTTAAATTGTACCGCGTCATATTTGACTTCTATGCAGATCACAAAAGAAAACTCTATTTCCAAATCTCATGAAATCAAATTATATGCATACAAATACTGCCAAATGATGTTAGAACCATGTTGATTAAAACTTCATGATCTATGCATAATTATTTGCATGGTAATTAAATTAGGTGTTTCTAGACTCTAGACTTTAATTGACTTACTTTTACTTTATACTTCCACTTGTACTGTAAAGTGTCGCGGGGAGACGAACTTCATTTCAACATGTTCAAGGGCCACGGTTGTTTGATGGCATGTAAAACTGAGTCATTTTTAAGAAAAATGGAAAAATGATGGCGCTATTTATCTAAAATTTTATTGACATATTTGTAGACACTTGTAAAATAGCATTAGAACATCAGCAAACAGACTAACAAATGGCATGGCAAGGGAATTTTAAAAAACGCCTTTTTATCATGGAGTTAAAGTACAACTCATATTATTTGGCTAATTTTAATTTTAACTATAATTATGCAAATTGCGCCCTCAATTTGCACACAAATGTACAGTTTAATAAAATTACCATTAAAAAGCAGAAAAAGATGAATAATTTGATATAGAAACGAAACTCTATGTTAAAAATTGCTACAAAATATATGTGTATCTACAGTTTATTTTTGTGATAGCTGTTGGTATTAATCAGATCTAGAATTGAACATTAATAATGTTTTTAAAAATTGATAAATGATAACATCAAACAACCGTGGGGCTGAGCTACAATTAAATTGGTCAAAATAATAGGCATGGGATCAACCCGTCTTGTACATGTGTTTCGATAGGGAGGAAGAAGAAAATGTTTAGCACATGGAATATCACATAAATATTTTGGCATCGGAACATTCGAACGTATTCCTTTGTTATAATTGAGTCACCAGAATATTAACATGTTAAAGATGTATTCCAGAGCTGCTAATTTCCTGCTTGCTTTCCCAAACGTGTGCGAATTACTATCATCTCATTTTCGCGGAGGAATAATATCATGGAAGTCCACTGCACCAAGCAATCAGGTAAAACTACTCTTGAAGGTTTAATACGGGGAAGTTCTCATGTAATCTTTCTTTTTGTTTGTTGTAGAAATTCACTAAATAGTCGAAATGTGAGTGTCAAGTTAGGCATGACTAACTTTGTTTTTACTTTTATGTTGATGTTTGGGTTGTTATAGAAAATAAGAATATAACAGATGGGTACCTTTCGGCATTCCGAGATATCTATAGTTCAAAGTTTACACAATTAAGGGTCAAATTTTGTCTTCTTATAACAATCAGAAAAAGAATAGTTTGCACTATGTAAGACATTTTGTTACCTTTAGGTAATACAGCGAAATGGTTTAGTATATACCCATTAGCTGTGTTTCCTTAGTAACATGATGATATCCTATATTATGCAAATTATTCTTTTTATTTCTATATCCAGATAAACAATTGGAGATAATTTTGATAAAAATTGCAGGAAATTTTCTGTTTTGACCCATGTGAGCCCAAAATTGTTAACCTTTGACATTTTCACCAATAACGCAAGACTGACCAATCAAACTATAGCGTAGACGTTCGCCTAATGGCGCTATGGATTTCCAGGGATTTCATAGAAATGAGAGAGCGCCTTCCTTGTAAAATCTCAACAGCATATTCTTAATGAAAAATTTGACGAGTGGGCACCACTTGGGCATTTTGAGATAATCTACTGATCAAAGGTTACACAGGGGCAAAAGTTCAAAATTACTTGAATAAGTAACAAGGTAATAATCAAGGATTCAGAATATACGGTAGATTAAAATCTTCCGCTCTTCGCCTTTGTGCCTCTGTGGATCAATTGGCTATAGTATTAGGGAACAACCCAAAAGTTCGATGAAGTCCTATAAACGAAAGTCCTTTCGTTAGAAGGCTACCGCCCCTCCCCCCTCCCCTCTAACGTAAGTGACAAATATCGAAAATTCTAACCCGTATTCATATAGGATAGGCCCTACAGGGGCCGTCGCTATGGTGCATGGGGTTGTGGAGGGGGTGATGTGACAATGCTAGGATATTGATCCCGTTAAAATATTTTTCTTCATTAACTTTTTTGGCACGGAAAAAATAGCAGTTGGTGGATTTCCAAATAAAAAAAAGAAAGTGGTATCAAACACAAAACGTTTTCGACATCATTCGCCAAAGGTTAGAAAAGGTTGCCAGAAAACGTTTAAATGTCGGATTATATAGAGGGTATAAGGGTAAACACGTTTTCATATTAAACATTTGAAAACATTTTTTGATAATCTCCTGCAAATATTCTAACATAATGGTCTTAAAAATGTTTTACAGTAACATTTTGAAAATATTTTAGAAATAGTTTTGTAGTGTGTTTTCATACATAACGTTTAAAACGTTTTCATGACCTTTATATAACCAGGGGATGAGACTGCACTCTATGTTGATTTGAAATCATTTTGAAGAAATCACTGTCAAATGTTAATACGTACTTTTCGAATTTGGAAATGATATAGTAAATCCCCGAGTAAATCCTTAAAAAAAAGATCAACTTTGACCGATGTTTTAATTCCTTTTTTACAAACGTAATCGGACTTTCTGACCCCCTCCCCCACTAACGAAAGGACTTTCGTTTATAGGGCTTCATCGAACTTTTGGGTTGTTCCCTAATACGAAGGTCCAGTGGTGGAGTGGTGGTGCTACGCGTACTACGGGGAGGGGGGGCAAGGGCCATTTGACCCCCAAATATTTGTCTTGCTCCCCCCCTCCACACTTTTGAGACAAAACCCAAAACATTCTGTAAATTTCCACTTTTTGCGGCAATTGTGCACAAAATTTGCCGATTTTCCCCCCATGAAATTCACTTTGCCCCCTATGCCCCACCCCACCCCCGAAAAATCATGGTGCCGCCACTGCGAAGGTCGCCGGTTCCGCGGTTCGAATCCGGCCAGATGTACTTGGTTTTCAACGTTTATTTGCGCTGGCTGCTCTGGGTATCCTATCAACACACAGAGAATTAAGTATAATATTTTTAGTATTTAAATATAATATTTTAGTAGCTAATAATAGTATAGTCTTTTACACTCATAATAAGAATAAAATATCTTATTATCTTCAACTTCATCACCTCAGGGGGGTCACTCCCATTTTGGCCTGTACATCATCCGCGATAATGAACTTTTAAAAAGCACCCTAAACAAGGCTAAAACGATACCCTACTAAACAGGTAACACGTGCCTGTTTTCACACCCTAAACAGGGGTTTTATTCATTGCATCATATTTCATACCCTAAATTTCATTTCCGCGTATTAGTAATTTCAATTTTGCTACCCTATTTTCCAATTTTTCATGTTTTTTGAGGGTGTGGGGGGGGTCATCAATATGTCGGTTACCGGAGTCAATTTTTTATGACCCCCCTATCGCGGGCTAAATTTTTTACGACCCCCCTATGTTGGGTCGAAAATTTTTATGACCCCCCCTTCTGCTTACACAGACTCTAGTCAAATTAAATTAATTGAAGAAAGTGTGCGGAGCACGTTAAAATATTGATTTTAAGTGGAAAGAAGGTGCGCGGAGAGCGCAAAAATTTGGATAAATAAAGATTGTGTGCATGTTTTGATTGTTAAGTTAAAGAATGCGCGCGCAGTGCGTGAAAATTTTGAGTAGGCCTACTGACCCTTAATAGACTCTTAATAATTCTATAACCCCCCTATTTTAGGTGTTAAAAATTATAACCCCCTACTTTTGTTTTCAAAATTCTATGAACCCCCCCCAGTACAGCCCCTAAACACGATACCTCATGAAGATTTTTTAAATTTATTTTAAGTATTTTTCCATTGTTTCCGATGGTTGTCTTTCAATTTCTTTTATTTTTATTGTTTAGTTCCCTTGTTCCTTATGTTGTCAGCCAATTTCTTCTTGCTGGTTTAGTGAATCACGTATTTCTTTTTATTTACCTTGTTCCCGTGTTCCCCTGTTCCCATGCCTCATGAAAAAAAAAAGATTTTTGATTAATTTTATTTTAATTTTATTTCTTTTTATTTACCTTGTTCCCTTGTTCCCCTGTTTCCATGCCTCATGAAGGTTTTTTTTAAATTAATTGTATTTCTTTTTATTGACATTGTTCCCTTGTTCCCCTGTTTCCATGCCTCATGAAGATTTTTTAAAAATTAATTTTATTTCTTTTTATTTACCTTGTTCCCCTGTTTCCATGCCTCATGAAGATTTTTCAAATTAATTTTATTTTTTATTTACCTTGTTCCCTTGTTCCCCTGTTTCCATGCCTCATGAAGATTTTTTTAAATTTATTTTAAGTATTTTCCATTGTTTCCGATGGCTGTCTTTCAATTTCTTTTATTTTTATTGTTTAATTCCCATGTTCCTCATGTTGTCAGCCAATTTCTTCTTGCTGGTTTAGTGAATCACATATTTCTTTTTATTTACCTTGTTCCCGTGTTCCCCTCTTCCCATGCCTCATGAAAAAAATGTTTTGATTATTTTTATTTCAATTTTATTTCTTTTTATTTACCTTGTTCCCTTGTTCCCCTGTTTCCATGCCCAATGAAGATTTAAATTTTAAAATTATTTTTTATTATTTGTTTGTTTTGATTTCACTGTTTCCGATTGTTGTCTTTTAATTTCTTTTATATTTTTTATTATTTTAGTTCCATTGTTCCTCATGTTGCCAACCGAGTCCTTCATGCTGGTTTCTTTCATTTGGCTCAGTTTGTTTCCGTTTTTCAGGGCTGGTTTAGTGAATCTCGCATGGTGTGTGTTTTAAATTTTGCTTTTAATTTGCATAATTTTTTGTATCCATTTGACAGATCATTTCATTTTTGTAAATCTTTTGCTTTCCATTTTCAAACTGACGCTTTCCTCTTGGGACTCATATTCTGAATTCTGTTCCTCGTTCCAGTGGAACCAAAAAAACATGCCAAATTACCAACCTCAAATCGTGCACTGTCTACGCGAGTATCAGTAGAGCTAAGTGGTTATGCGCCCGTAAATTTACGACGACAGGCTGTTAATGTTAACGAGTGTGAGCCCGTGACCCTGATGAACAAAATCAACAACATTGAAGAAAGATTTCCGCATCATTTTCAACAACATTCACTGCAAATTGGGCGAGTTTACGCATATCCATGATGAATTGTAAGTAGCTACTTTAATTGCAGTGTGGATTTTGTGATGTGACAGCATTGTCAAGTACTCACATGTGCAATAAACGTTGAATTGGCGTAGGCCTACTTTTGCACAGCAGATGCTAGCATTCAGTATCATGACATGTTGTTTAGTCATTGCTAGTCCGAGGTTGCTCAGCCTGAGTCCACTATTGGGACGTGGAGAAGGCTAGATTTATTCAGCTATTAGCAGATGCTTGGTGAAAATCAGTAACTGTTGTAGTTACTACAAATTTCGAATGTTTAAGGATTTGTTCTTAGCAAGCAGTAGTGTAGGGGGACCAGAGTGCCCCCCTCCCCGATAAAAAATGAAAGAAAAAGTGCCCTCTGACAAAAAGGAAAGGAAATTTGGAGGGCAAAAAAGGTGCAAGGAGCCCTTTTCCACCAAAATTCACCTCAATAATGGGCCAAAATATTGTAAAATACACAATTTTTGCACACTACATGCGCACATTGTCACAGTAAAGCCCTTTTCATCCCGATCATGGGCGAAAATAGTGTAAAATACAATTTTTTTTGCATGCTATCTTGCGTACATCATCCCAGTGAAGCCTTTTTTGGAAGTTCAAAGACATGTACAGCCTTCAATTTTTTTTTGTCTGTACCCCTGAAATTTTATTATGCCTTCCCCCCCCCCACCCCACCCCAACCAATAAAGCTAAAGCTGGCTAAGCCCCTGGTAGGAATTGCCATATTGTGTCTCCAGTGGTAAAACTGTTTTCATTAATAAATGTTGCAAAATATTAATATTGACAACAATAATTGACAACCTGTTTGACCTATGGTATCCATATTCATGTGTATACATTGCTTAGTGTGTTTTCTAAAGTCATCTTTTGTAGTGAAAATTATTACAAAAATGAGTAATTTGTAAATCAACATATCTTGTGGTCTAATTAATTAAAATTGGGCCAAAATATAGGTTGTTTAGTATGACCAGCTTTTTGCTTAAGAGCTACAATTTTGGGATTAATATTTAAAATGAGGGCTAAACAACTGGAGCACGATTCCTAGCAGGTCTTCAAATCTGCCAGGGGACCTCACCTCACCCCCACCCCACCTAGTTAATAACAAACATCAGTTAAATAAACAGTCACATATCATTTTCATTGATCATTAATTTATTATAAATTAGTAATTATATTGTTATTATTTCAGAAATGTGTGTTGCTATTTTAAATGTTTGGGAGCTTTTGTTGTTACCGAGGAAGTATGGCTAGGGCAGATGATGACTGTCCAATAGAAAACATCACAGATGATGCCTTGTGTCCAATAGAAAAGCTTACAGATGATGCCCTGTTGATCATATTCTCTTTTCTCACAAATGAAGAAAAATGTAAAATAGCAAGGTTTGTATATAAAACAGTTGTTAACATGTTGCTAACATTATTTGCTCTGTTTTAAGTGGTGATTTTCACAAGTTTCTTACATACAGTATAATTTTGTGCCTTGTAGGATGGAAAATTAACAACACATCTTAGGGGGCTGGCATTTTCTTTGGAAGGGGGTCCCAAAAATACAGGGGGGGTCATAGAATTTTCAGACCAAAAATAGGGGGTTATAATTTTTTAACACCCAAAATAGGGGGGTTATAGAATTATTAAGGGCTGGTGACTCCTAATTTTCGCACATTCTTTATCTTCACAATCAAAATGTGTGTACAATCTATGCACAATTTTTACGCGCTCTGCGCGCCTTCTTTACCATTATAATAACAATTTTAATATGCTCCGCGCACTTTCTTCGCTCTTAAGTGTTGGCACGCTCCACGCCATAGTTCCGGCAATGAATAATTTGTCTTGAGTCTTTGTAGGTGGAAGGGGGGGGGTCATAAAAATTTTCGACCCAAGATAGGGGTGTCATAATTATAGAGATATTTTTGGCATAAATATAAGTATTAGAAGTATGAATTTCTCTAGCAAAGAAGATTATGTAAAAGGCTTCTATGTACAAAATCACCAACATTGTGTAAATGAAAATAACCAGTTTTACATACATTATAATATCATGAATGTGGCAGCTTAAGGTGGCATAAGAGGCATTTTGGAAGTTTCCTATGCATGTTTTAAACAGATTTATTGCGTAGAGCAAAGCACACTGATCAATATGCCAGTCAATTTTTAGAAATGTTTTTTATAATTGGCTTCAAGTATTTACAGTCCTGGAAGTACTACAAAAACAGCAGTCAAATTCTGATGGTGAAAAATACCATTTTTTTCTTTGTTTTTTGATCTGAAACTGTTAATGCTCTTAAGTACCAGCTTTACTTTGAAAATAGACACAAAATATACGTCTTTTTAAAGTGCACTGCCGTTGACATAGGGACTGCACATGCACGTGCTATACACCATCTTTACCAATCTATGATTTTATGAATTCAGCCTATTTATGATAGTAAATAGCTGGTTATTTTTAAGCATTTATTTTAACCCTAACAGTACCAGGTACTACAAAATACTACTTGATATATGCACTGCACGTGTGTGCATCCCAGGCGATGTGATGATGCAATCTCCCTAAGTGATATATAAGCACGCTTCGTTGGCCAGGCCATCGGAAGATGTGTGGCTAAGTGTCGCCGGCCTACTGCTTGGCATGCGAGGGATCTCAGGTTCGAATCCCACCCAGAGCAAACAACTTCTTTCTTTGTTTTCTCTCTTTATTCCTTCCTTCTTTCCCTTCCAGTCGCCAAAGAGCCCTTAGACCATTAGGGTTAGGTACATACTAGGGGATAAGTATTTTGAATATTGATCAGTAAGTTTAAAAGGCTGTAGTGCATTTTTATAATTTTATTTGTTTCTTGTTTTTTCCTCCAGAGTATGTCAGAGATTTCGAAGACTTGCACAAGATGGGAGTTTGTGGAGGTACATTGATGTTCACCATGCACTGGGACAACAAATTAAAGCATTTCTTCAGAGATATACTTGCCAAGCAACCAAGTACTTAAAACTTGGTCATGTCAATCATACCATTCTGCAAGTTATTCACCATAGATGTCCAAATTTGCTGCAGTTATCACTCACAATGGGCTCAGGAGACACAGATCTTTCTATGATACCTACAAATTTGGTTTGGTTGTATGTGGCACTAGTCAAGGAAGAATCTCTTCAGCTGCAAAGTTACAGCAGAAAAGGTGTGCAGATCCAGAGATTATGGGAAGCACCATTAGTTTGCTTGGAATATTTAAGTGTAAAAGGTGGTATCATCAATGATATGGTTTGTGAGAGACTTTCTGGCAGTCATGCATTGAGGCAGCTTCGGTTTGACTATAGTGCTATCACAGCTTCAGTTGAATGCCAAAAGGACATTCTGAGACAGGTGGAAATGCTAGAAATCCATGACTGTAGGTTTAAATCAAGTGATGCTTTCTATAACATGTGTGACATTGTAGGACACAGTAGTAACCTGAAGGGGTTGGAACTTTGTGATCCCTCATTTAGTGAGCCTCTGCCTATTGGATCAATTTCTCTTGATAATCTGTTTCAAGCAATGAGTGGTCACTGTAGTCTGGTCTTGCTAAGTGTAAATGGTCCTGGCTTTTTCACTTTCAGAGAAGCCAGTTTAGTTCAACTCCTTCAAAATCTACATGATCTAGAAATTCTGTCCTTTGTGTACTGCCAAGATGTAGGTGATCAAGTCCTGAGTGCAATTCAAGTTGGGGCAAAGAATCTGAAGGTTTTGAACCTCTTTGGTAATAGATGCATCACAGAGGCAGGTTTCGAATTGCTTCGTGATCACCCAACACTTCTGGCACTAAGTGTAGGGTCATGTATGAAACTGCAACCATTAGTTATATTACAGATAGCTGCTACTATCCCCAACCTAATCCTGCTAGGAATGTCCACACGTGGACAGGATATCAAAATAGAACTAGCTCAGTTTGAGAGTGAACACCCCAATGTGAGCATTGAGTTTAGTTATGATCAATGGGTTGGCCAGGTTGAGAGAATCACTCAGGTAGTGAGTGAATATGAAATGAAACAATTTATCCATTGAGTAAAATCATTTCAAGAAAATCATAATCCCTAGGGGTTTCTATGCGTCTGTGTTGAGCATTGGATCTGTCCATACATTGCATGTTCTTCATCTGGGGTACTAAGAATTTTGGCGAAAATATTCCTTAGTGTACTGCCAAGATGTAGGTGATCAAGTCCTGAGTGCAATTCAAGTTGGGGCAAAGAATCTGAAGGTTTTGAACCTCTTTGGTAATAGATGCTTCACAGAGGCAGGTTTTGAATTGCTTTGATCACCCAACACTTCTGGCACTAAGTGTAGGGTCATGTATGAAACTGCAACCATTAGTTATATTACAGATAGCTGCTACTATCCCCAACCTAATCCTGCTAGGAATGTCCACACGTGGACAGGATATCAAAATAGAACTAGCTCAGTTTGAGAGTGAACACCCCAATGTGAGCATTGAGTTTAGTTATGATCAATGGGTTGGCCAGGTTGAGAGAATCACTCAGGTAGTGAGTGAATATGAAATGAAACAATTTATCCATTGAGTAAAATCATTTCAAGAAAATCATAATCCCTAGGGGTTTCTATGCGTCTGTGTTGAGCATTGGATCTGTCCATACATTGCATGTTCTTCATCTGGGGTACTAAGAATTTTGGGAAAATATTCCTTAGTGTACTGCCAAGATGTAGGTGATCAAGTCCTGAGTGCAATTCAAGTTGGGGCAAAGAATCTGAAGGTTTTGAACCTCTTTGGTAATAGATGCTTCACAGAGGCAGGTTTTGAATTGCTTCGTGATCACCCAACACTTCTGGCACTAAGTGTAGGGTCATGTATGAAACTGCAACCATTAGTTATATTACAGATAGCTGCTACTATCCCCAACCTAATCCTGCTAGGAATGTCCACACGTGGACAGGATATCAAAACAGAACTAGCTCAGTTTGAGAGTGAACACCCCAATGTGAGCATTGAGTTTAGTTATGATCAATGGGTTGGCCAGGTTGAGAGAATCACTCAGGTAGTGAGTGAATATGAAATGAAACAATTTATCCATTGAGTAAAGTCATTTCAAGAAAATCATAATCCCTAGGGGTTTCTATGCATCTGTGTTGAGCATTGGATCTGTCCATGCATTGCATGTTCTTCATCTGGGGTACTAAGAATTTTGGCAACATGCATGAATAAAAATTGATTTTGATCAGTTTTAAAATCTAATCTAAACAGTTGATACTTTGCAGGAACTAAGATCAATAATTTGTGTGTGGATTGAGGTCAGAGGTTATTCCAGCAGAGAATGCCATGTTTTTGGTGTTGGTTGTTTTGCCAGTTTAAGTGTGTTTCTTTGGTCAAACTATGCGGTTTTTAAATCTGTGAGAAATTAAAATCAAATTTGATTCATGCATGTCTTTTTACAAGGATCTATTCTCTGTGAGAATGATTTGCAAATTTGCACCAAAATTCTCAGTACCCCCAGATGAAGAACATGCAATGTATGAACAGATGAATAAACCAACTTAAATGGCACTAGTAAAAATTGACAAGGTTTTAGGTCAATTGTTTGTAAAGGAATTTCTTTTTCATTCATTCATATTCATTCAATAAGCATTTGTATTTCTTCCTGGCATGTGTACTTGCTCAAATAGCAAGTACAGTGATTATTTATATGAATGTTTTGGGATTTAGGTTTTTAAAAGAGGAAGAGGGTGTTATAACCTAATATTAAATACATGATGTAGGCATTTTTGGGACTGTAATTTGTGTGGGTGATGGTGCAGAGTATAGTAGGTATAGTTATAGTATATAGGAGATATAGTTTTTAGGTGTATATTAAATGAAGACTACTTCCTAAACATTAATGTCATATGTTTTAATATAATGCATTGGATTTTTGCACATTTTGGGGCATAGAATGGACACTGTAAAATGATGGTGGGCATGTCCTCTTTTTGAAACATTTATCTCCCAATTTTATCTCCTAGATTTATAGATTTTGAAAAAAAAAAAAAGTAACAGTTTGTTTAGTGAGTTGGTTTTAAAAAACATATGACATGTACATGATTGTAAACTAAATGCAGTGCAATATATGAGTGCAAACATTTATAACATTTATCAGTACTATTTGTATTATTATATGTACAGCTGTGGCAAAACTGTGGTATCACTGAGCAAAACATACAGTACAACTGAAAGGGATAGAATGTGATCATTGAATTTTGATGGCATTTTCATATTTGCAAATTCTTATCTCTGAACTAAAATGAAGTAGTGGTTAAAAGTATAATTTAATAAACTGTTCTTATTCCCAAATTGGTATCCTGGGGGCAGATTCACATATATGTATAGGGTGTGCTATATATATGTATGTGTGTATCCCGGGGTGTGTATATTAACCTTCTGTCAACCTCCATGTACTGTGTAACTGTGTTGCCATTGTGCCGAACACCCATGACCAAGGCCCCGGCAGATGCTAATACATCGTAAGTTTACCCAGTGGCGGTGGAAGCATTCAAATTTAGGGGGGTGGGGTGGGGACAAGCATATTTTGTTCCTACTAATGTTATTTAGCTCAATTGAAGGTGTGTTTTGCTATTTGATGGGCCAGTGCAATTTGCAATTTTACCCTATTTGGGCCCTAAAATTGTTACCAGGGCTATTAGAGGTGCATCCCCTTGCAACAATATATATGTGTCCCCCTGCTCCTGCTTCCACCACCTATAAGCTTGCCTACGTAGCAGCAAAGGTACCCACGGCCAGTATGGTCAGGGTATAGCTGAACGACCCCATCCCAGGTGGCCGTGGTTGTGACAAATTGGTTTTACAAGGGGGAGCCGCTCAGTATAGGGAGTTTGATACAGAATATCTATATTTAAGATATATCTCGGGATTTATTTGATGAATTTTGCTCCAGTGTTGGAAATAAATTATTTCAATTTCTTTTTTATTTCGTTATTTCGATAGAAATTTTTCACTCTGCACAAAAATTGGGTAAATTTGTTCTATTAAGACCAAGCCAAGATTAGACAATTTTAAATCATGCTTTGCCTCGATACCCTGACAAATTGTACATGTAGTGAAACTGGATTGTTACATCTATAACATCTTTGGTTGAAAAAAGAGAGAAAATAAATAAAGTAAAATAATGTAATGTTTTTGTGTGTGTGGGAAGGGAGGTATCAGATATGTGTTTTAAGCCACTCATGCTTTACAACTTAATACAAGGTCTAGGTCTGCTCCTTAAAATTATATTCTAATTGACAGGAATTAAAGCCATAATGTACGATCTTATAATATGAATTTGGTTAATTTTTTTCAAACCTGATTTTTTGGCACATTTGTAATGTTTACACATGTCCCAACTTGCACCTAAATGGAATCGGCCAAATGTGTTGTCTTTGTAACTCAACATGGCAAAGTTCGACATAAGGTCATAATTTTAAAAATTATGACTTTATGTCTTCCCATAAAACTGCATGTTAAATGGCCAAATTAACCAGTAGGGTTTCTTTCACTTTACCTTGTTATTTCATTGATCAGCTGAAAATGGACAGCAACCCTTCCCGGCAGTTATTACTAATATTATTTCAACATTTTGAATAAAGAATAACAAAATTAAAATTTGACGGAAATCGTACATTAAGGCTTTAATTGCTTATGGTCACGATTTACCCCAGGGGCCATAGGCATCAATCTGGGGCAGAGGGGACATGTCCCTTCGATATTTTGGGATGGGGGACACAATGTCAAATGCCTTGGTCTTTAGAATTAGGCTTATATACATACAGCCTATTTTTGGAATTATAATACCTTGATTTTTGGCTAAAATGGTATGAAATTGTAAATTTTTTTGCACTTTGCGTGCACTTCATCCTCTATACATTCAAATTCACATCGATTGGGGCTAAAATAGCAGTTTTCCTGGAAGTAGAAGGATTGACCCCCCCCCACCCCAAAGGAAAAATTATTTGTTCCTAGCTCTTTTAAATGTACACATTTGGTAAACACCTTAATTTGGGTATAGTGTAAAAATGCAAATGCGTGTTTCTTTCTTTCTATATATACATCTTTCTAAGAATATGTGAAGGAAAATTAACAAAATGGCAGTAGCTTGTACCTCAGATTAAATTAAAGTGATTTTTCTTTCCTTTTTTCACTACATATTCTTAGAAATTTATATCTTTAGAATATGTAGCAATATTGCAAATAGCTGTTCTAACTCTGAGAAATTAACTTTAGAAATTGGGTAAAGTTCTTTTTGGACCACCCTGTAAAGTCTTAAGCAAAATGTTGACATGTTCCGGTTTTTCAGGGAATGGGTCTCATAAAGGTCGAGGTGTAACAATTTAAATTGACAGTAGACTGGAATGGGCTATTCCTTTTGAGATTCATATTCCCGTGTGGAAAATTTAGCTAGTCTTCCAAGGAAGGAGTATGGGTTTCAAATATACTGCGACAAAAAAGTAATCACAATTTCAAAACTGAACCATTATTGGTGTAAATTTGTTTTGTTTTTTAATAGATGCACTAGTTTCTAATCTGGTACATTATGATACCCTATTGAATTCACAATGTGACTTCAAGAAGCAAAGTTACAAGCATTTGATTAGACGAAGGTCCAAACTGGCCTATTTAAAACTCCACGGACTAGACATCTGGTTTAAGAGTTGCGAATGGCTAATTTGTGTGTGCCTTTAATTTAAAACAAAAGAAAACTGAAACAACAGAGCTGACAAATAAAATGAAAGTTATGAAAAGTACAGAGAAGTAAAAACTGATATAAAAACTGCTTTAAATAAAGCTTCATTGAAGAAACTTTGTTGTCTCTTTGTTGCGGTAGTTGGAATCTTTTTGCGCCTTGTATTGGCCAGTTCGTCACTTTTAAAACTGGACGTCTATTCAATTGCTTTTATAACTTCTTGAGGTCACATTGGATTCGATGTGGTGTCATAATGTGCAGGATTAGATAGTGCATTAAGACATCAAATTTACCCCAATATGGTTCATTTATGAAATTTTGATTATTTTTCCAATTGTAAGGATACTTTTTTGGCGCAGTATAGATGAGTTGACTTCTGACGTCAATGCCTGGCAGTATGCACACGCATCATCACAATTTCCATTGTCTTTTGCCTGGCAGTATGCGCGCGCATCATATTATAATCAGGGCTCATGTTTTTAAAACTCCCGCAACATCACAATAAGGCTATTGAACAGTGTAGTGGTTACATGGGGTTCACTCAAGTATATCTATATACCAGTCCCTTGCCTTTGTTGATAAACATTGAGGTCACCTCATCTATAGAATAGACAATGGGTAGCTTCAATTTGAAATACTCACTCCTGTAGAAGATATTGACAAAGCCATATTACAGTGGGATGGTAGATTTCAAATGAAAGAATTATCTCCGCAGGCCAAAAAAAATCCTGCATTCGTCAATAGAGGCCCTGCATTCTTTTATCGATTGGCTCCAAACAAAGGATTTGTACCGGTGTCCTTCACCGTAGTTATGGCGGAGTGCAGTCCATTCAATCAAATGTAGTCATCAACCTATTTCACTATGAAAGTTTGACGCTGAAAATCACACTGAAAACCATTTTCAGCGTTACTCTAGCCATTTCCATTGTTACTCTGGGTATTTTCAGTGTGACTATTGTCGAGGGATTATTTTTCATAACAATAGCATGGCCCAATGCATTTCAGTGTGATTAGGACCATTTCAGTGGGATTAAGGAATGGCCTCTCATTTTAAGAATGTTGCGGTCTATTTTCAGTGTGATTATAGACATTAATCTGATAACAAAAGAACTCTTTTCAGTGCTATTTCAGTGGCATTATCTATTGTATAATTTTTCAGCATTACTCAGCACTTTTCAGTGTGATTTTCAGTCTCAATATCTCATAGTGTTTGACCGTAGTGCAGGGTTATGTGTGTTGGACGAACTGTCACGGTAGTTTGCAATCATGCTTTTGTTGAATGCATTTGAGTAGTCCGCCATATTTACGGGATGATACGTCACATGCAAGGCCTCTATAAATCATTGTTGCCCGTGTAAACAGATCCGGCGAGTTTTAAAACATGCTTTAATAGTATCCGTGTGCCGGGAAAACAATGTTTCTCTGACATGTTTGAGTGACCCTTGATGTGAATTTGCAGCGTGTAAGCTACTCATGCTTGTTTGTTTGACGATCTATGCCGGGGGTTCTGTGATTTTTGATAGGCAATTCCAAAGTATCACCACGCTTCGAGGATTAATTGATTCAATTAAATTGTAAAAAAATAATAGAAAGTAAAATAATAGGATGGTATATAATGGCTCCTCATCTGAAATATTTGTAATTTACCATCTGTTGGAATATTACGATTCTGCCTTTTTAACGTGTTTATATGTACCAGTATTTAAAATTCACTTCAACAAATTACCATGATTGATTGATTCAAATAAATTGTTGCAAGATACTAAAAATCAAGTGAAAATTGTGGTTGACAGTGCGCTGGAATAATATATTGCTTGCCTTTGTGCTTTTATTTTTAACGTGTTTATACGTATACAATATTTAAAATTCACTTCAACAAATTACATGATCTGAATTTAAACCAAATCCGAAGTTACTACCGTACTTTTTTTCAAACTGACAGTGATATAAATGTATAGGTATGCCCCCTCCCCCAAAAGCAGAGTACTGTCATGATTCACCTACCCTTGATTTATTGACGGTCGTTTTGGGGTGTTTTTTTTTTTTGCCTGCGGAGATTTTGAACTCGGAACCTCTCGGCCCAAAGGAAAAGACCTTAACTAGTGTGTCACGCTGCCCTTCTGTTTGTGACGAATCAAAAAGTTATCATCAAAAAGGTCAACAGTCAAATTTTGGACTATAGTATAACCATGGAGGTATATATACCTCCATGGTATAACACGTTTTGTGTGAACAATACGTGCAGTTGTCCCTGGACAAGTCACCCAATTTCGAAAACTGGACGTTGAATGTACAAGATTCAAGATTCAAGATTCTTTTATTGTTCAAAACCTTACTAATACAAGGTACAGAACATAAGCACTTAAAATAAAATTTCAGTACGGCACAACAATTTCAGTTATTACAACAAAATACAGGAACAAAATTTTACATAATATAAAAATAAACATACGCAATAAAATAGATTGGATTTGTACAAAATTAGGAAGATGATCTCAGTTGTTTGGAAATATAAAATAAAAATTTACACAAGTTAATCAATTCTCTACCTGATGAATTGAATAACTGACAAAATTTGATACTGGACGGATTATCATAAAAATACTTTTTGATTTCCTTTCGTCACTAAAGAAACTGCATTCTAAAACATAATGAAACTCATCACCAATACTATTACTATCACATTTGTCACATAATCTATTTGCTAGTGAAATATTCAAATAACTACCAGAAACAACAGGTAATTTACTGAAATTCCTACATCTAAAACGAGTGTATGTGATTCTCAAATTTGAAGACAATTTGTTTGAGTAGGTTTCATAACACCACTCATTTTTAAAAAGACTATAATTAATACAACTACTTGCTGTATCTACATTTGACTTCCATTCTTGACTAAATTGATCAGTGAGGCATTGAGACACAGTGTTTTTTAGCCAAAAACTATTTACTTCACAACACTGATTTAACCAAATATATCCAAGACCTAAATTATTTAGAGATGATTCAATATGTTGAATCCATTTGCACTCAAAAGACTCATTCTTATACATATGTAACATGACTTTGTAGATTATTGTAGACAATTTATCATTTTTATTAGAAGCTAATTTACTCCAAAACTGTATCATTCTAGACTTAACTATACAATTTAGAGGCAATCTGCCTAGTTCACCATAGATCATGCTGGAACAGGTACTTTTTTCAATTTCAAAAGTATTTTGCAAAATTTTTAATGTTATTTCTCAATCAAATTCAAATTTGAAAAACCCCAAATCTCACAACCGTATATAATGATTGGAATAACAACAGAATCAAACAGTTTGAGTTGAATATCAATAGATAAGAACATGGATCTGCCCTTTTTCAATATTTCAAACATTGCCCTAGTGGCTATATCATGCAACCTTTTAATTGCAATATTAAAAGACCCATTGTAATTAAACGTAATTCCTAAATATGTGTAGCTAAAAACAACTTCCAAGATCTGGTCCCCAAAATAGATATTTGGTTTATTTCTTATTTTTCCTCTTGAAAAGACCAAGACTTTTGTTTTAGAAACATTAATCTGTAGATTCCACATATCACAGTATTCTTTAATGCCATTCATAGCCATTTGTAACTGAACATCATCTTCTGCTAAAACAATGGTGTCATCAGCATATAATTATACAAACAGATTCAAGTAAAGTACGGTATCATCATCCTCAAGAGAATTATACACGCTTTCTTTGAAATCAGGCAGACCATCATATTTTTGGGCTAGCAATGATTCAAGATCACACAGAAAGATGGCAAACAAAAGAGGTGATAAATTTTCACCTTGTCTAACACCTGTCAGACAACTAAAGTAATTGGACTTGTTACCACACATGATTTTGCATGCTTGTACATATTAAAAATAACATTGAACAGTTTACCATTTGTATTTTGGCCAAGCATTTTTTTCCACAAATTCACTCTGTCAACATTATCAAAAGCTTTACGGTAATCAATAAACGCACAATACAGGCGTTTTCTTTGACCTAAATAATAATCAATCAAAAGCTTAAATGTAAAAATGTGGTCCAATGTAGAGAAACCTTTACGAAAACCAGCTTGTTCAGAACCTATAACATCGTATTCATTTACATACTTGGTAAGACGATTATTGATTACAGATGTAAATAATTTGCCATAACAACTCAGTATTGTGATACCTCTATAGTTATCAGGCATCTTTTTATCCCCTTTTTGCTTGTATATCGGAATAATAACACCTTCTAACCAACTTTTTGGAATACAACCAGTGTCCAAAATTATGTTAAATAATTTTACATACACAGTAGAAAATATGTGGTAAGTTGACTTCAGAAATTCATTTAAAATTAAATCATCACCATTAGACTTATTATTTTTTAACTGAACAATACATTTAGCAATTTCATTTTCTGTAATTGGCATGTTGAGCTCAGCATTTACAACATTGGCAGAATCTTTGAGATTCCGTTCAACTTGTGGCAGAATTACAGGCCCATCATTTAAATTTTGAAAATGACTTCTGAAACAATCAAGATCTGGAGAATCATTTTTCTTACTACACATAGACTTATTCTTCAAGATTTTCCAAAATTCCTTGGGATCTTTAGATGACAAGTCCTTAATTTTTTTGTTGATGTTCATATAATAATCATTTCTACAATACTTCAACTTACACTTGTACAGTTTGCTTGCATTTTTCATTCTATTAACACTCCCATTTGAATGATCAAATTTCAAAGCATTTTTTGCAGCAAAATACTCCTTTCTCAATTTCTCGCACTCTTTCGTGAACCAAGGCTTATTTGGTGATTTTCTTCTACTCATATTATTTTTGATGCGATGTTTTTTCAACATATTACACATTTCAGCACTGTCAAGAAATGCATTACCAATCATGTCAACAACCTTATCAACATTGTCTTGCTTTATGTTACTAGGTGTGTTCAATAATTCATCAAGAAACATTTCAGTATTATTCACAGTATCAATACAAATATTGTTTATAAAATCCGTCTTCTTATCTGTAGACCAGAAAATTGATTTACTTCTTGCGTATTCTTGACCAGAATTAACACTTTTGTCCTCAGTAGCATTTTCATGTTCGGATGCAATTGATGGGTCTTTATGTTTTCTAAAGGTAGTAGCAACAGGGTTGTGTTTATCTGATAACAACTTACAAAAAGGTATTATATCAAAATCAACAATATTGCACATTATATCAAGTGAGCAAAGCACATAATCAACCACACTTACATCTGCACATGTTGTGTCACCTTTTACACCATCCTTACCACATCTGCCATTTGCAATGATATCATAAGACCCATGTTTTTACATAGACTTAGCAACCTGTTTCCATAATTGTTTACACATTTATCTTTTGAAACACGATTGAGGTTATAACCAAGTTCAGTTAACATGTATTCATACTCAATTTGTTTTTGAACAAAATCATTATTCAAATCAATAATATCCTGATCAAAAGACAATACATCGTCTTGAGTCCCAGTTCTGGCATTAAAATCCCCCATAATGCAAACACTAGAAGATTCATTATGAAGTGAAATAATTTCGTTTTCGATATCATCAAACATATCAATAGATGAGTAGCTAGAATTTTCTGGCGGGATGTAAACAATTCCAAAAGTAATTTCACGACCAAACACATGACTATCAATATGAAACCACGAAGAAAAATCGTGATCAGTTTTAATTTGGTGAATGTAATTTGCAATAGAATTTCTCACTAACAAAGCAACACCACCAGACGCTCGTTTTGATAGCTTTCTGTTTTTGGTAAAACAATGAAAATCACTAAAATAATTAGTTATATCATCAAGCTGGTCCAGTTTTGTTTCATTAAGGCAAAACATATCATAATTATCAACAAAGTTTTCGAAGTCATTGGATTGACTATATGGTTGCAGTTTCATACATGACCCTACACTTAGTGCCAGAAGTGTTGGTGATCAATTAGCAATTCAACCTGTGATGCATCTATTACCAAAGAGTATCTTGGTGTAGAGTATTCATCCAGTAGTTCAAAACATTATTTTGTAAATTAAATCAAATACTGGAACTAAAATTTGCAACTCACTTTGCTACGTTGCGTCCGAAAGCATCGGACTTCGTCAGGCATCTGATTGAAGATGTTGTGATGACGTCAGATGTTGTGACGTCAGACGGCGAAGGGAATGTCTAGTCCCATGCGTGTGACAACTGGAAGCGGAGTCCCCCTTTTCTGTTAATGGCGGGCTCCTCCACTCTCTCCCATATGGATTCTCTGACTCCTCGCTCAAACCACTTCTCCTCCTTATCTAGAATAACCGCTTCCTCAGGGTTGAAGAAATGGTATTACCAAAGAGGTTCAAAACCTTCATATATTCTTTGTCCCAACTTGAATTGCACTCTGGACTTGATCACCTACATCTTGGCAGTAGGTATGTAACCTTTGACCTTCTCGGTAATAACTAATGCATAAACTATACATTTTTGCAATGGTTTTAACACGATTTGTTCAATAGAATCTTGTGATCAATCCGTATAGACATTACCAGTACTTAGGTTATATCTATAAATGCGCTTTTATAAATGCCAACGTGACCCATGGGCACGACATACCAAGACCAGCAAGCGTGACCAAATCCTCATGCATTGACCACTCTACAGAAAAGGATAGAAACTCTGTAGATAAATATCATCAAATTTAAGTATTAATTGAATTGCAAAATTATTACACATTTTGCAATTCCGAATTTGTAATATGTTATCAACAACAACATTTTGAAAGTATTTGACGACGGAAAAAATATTCAAGGACTGAAACGTTTACAATATATAATCACAAAGTTGAACAAAATAGTGGTGCGCAGCAGTCTCATGTTGTTCCGCCTTTGCATTCAAATGTATAGAAAGACCACTCGCTATGTAGAAGGTCACTTCGAGACTTACTGTTTATAAGCTGTTATGGCAGCGTGGAGGTGGTCACGTGCGCATTTATAAAAGCGCATTTTATTTTATATATATAACCGAAGTACACTGATTTCTATCCATACATCAAAGTGATATGTATTTGGTAGACATTAATATCAAGTTTTGTTGAACGAACAAAATACAGTACGACGGCAACTTAGCTCACTTCCGGTATTTTTACCGGCGTAGCCTCTGCTGTTACGTAACAAAATGGCGAAAATAAGCCGGCAAATACGGCTTTCTGCTTAATTCCCGTACGATTGAGCCCATAGGTCAGCATACCTGTCCCAGGGGTGGACAATGATGATCATGTTGCCATTGCGAATAAAAAATATCAATGATCAGTTTGTGCAGGTCTCTTCCCATATGACACCTTTGGATCTTTGCAATCTTGAGACCTACTTACCGGCCATTGATTCCCCTCCATTGCTCTACCCATGGGATGTGAAAGCTGAACTCAGTAAAGTTAAAGCCAGTAAAGCATGTGGCCCAGATAGGGTTTCCCCAAGGTTGATCAAGGAATTCGCATACGAATTAAGTATCCCTGTGACTGACATTTTGAATTGTTCTTATCATGAGGGAGTGGTCCCCACACAGTGGAAAAAAGCCATTGTCCCGATCCCCAAAACAAAACCTCCCAAGGTCGATAAACTTAGACCTGTCTCCTTGACCGATGTTTTGTCAAAAATAGCTGAAGAATTTGTTGTGAAGTGGATTTTGGAAGACATCGAAGACAAAATTGACCTCCAATAGTTTAGTAACATCAAGGGTATCTCGACTTCCCACTACTTGATCAACCTCCTCCACACTCTTCATCAAGGTGCTGACAGGGTCAACAACGTGGGAACGGTGGTTCTGACGGACTTCTCCAAAGCGTTCGATATGATACTGAGACCATAACATCCTCATTGAGAAATTTATCCACTTGGGAGTCCGCAGATCCATCGTTCCCTGGTTGTGTGACTTTGTCAGCAACCGTATGCAATGTGTCCGCTACAATCAGTCACTCTCTGAGTTCAAAGTTCTCAATGGTGCCCTCCCCATCCCACAGGGGACTAAACTCGG
The DNA here is from genome assembly GCF_039555335.1 of Amphiura filiformis. NCBI lineage: Eukaryota > Metazoa > Echinodermata > Ophiuroidea > Amphilepidida > Amphiuridae > Amphiura > Amphiura filiformis. Next base: position 34,667,528 of record NC_092630.1, on the reverse strand, counting down.
CCCAATTGGCTTCCAGGTTATCATTAATGATGCAGTTCAGTCCAAAGATGCAAACATCAACTGTTCAAATGGAAGTACGTGGATGACCTGACACTTGCTGGAAATCGTCCGTATTCCCAACCAAGCAAGCTTCAAGATACACTGGACGAGTTCACTGAGTGGACAAACAAAAACAAGCTTAGCTTGAACCCTAGCAAGTGTCAGGCCATCCAGGTCTGTTTCAAAAATGAAAACCGCCCCCTATTGAGCTTAAGATAGCTGGTAAGCCCTTGAATTATGTAACTGAGGCTAAGATACTAGGGGTTAACCTTCAAAATGACTTGAAATGGGACAAAAATGTTAATGAAATAACAAAGAAGTCTAACCAGAAGTTGTATATGCTAAAACTGCTGAAATTTGGTTTTCAATAACGAAGAACTAATTACTGTGTACATAAGGTTATGTGTGCCCTGTTCTTGAGTGCGCAGATGTCACCTGGCGCTCCTCGTTAACAACAAATCAGACAAAGTCACTTGAACAACTCCAAAGACGTGCATGCAGGATCATTTTAGGCCAGAGATTTACCTCATATGCCGAGGCGGTGCAAGCTTGCGACCTTGAGCGCTTGTCAGATAGAAGAGAAGATCATTGTCGAAGGTTAGCCGAAGGGCTTGCCTACTCAGACCGTACCAAAGATCTTCTTCCTACATCTACACAAAGTGCTCATGGTCGCAACCTTCGCAATGCGCATAAATTCACCCAACTGCGATTCAGAACCTCCCGCTTCCAAAAATAGTCCCATACCATACTTTGTGGACCTGCTAAACAAGTAATGTGTAATTTTTCTTTTTTATTCATGTGCTCATTGTATCCTGCATGCACAGTGGCCGTGCAATCACCCCGCTTTTCTGAAGTGTATTATGCAATGTGTTTCTTTCCTTTTCTTTTTATTTACCGTACTGACGCGAGTATAGTCCCACCCCGTTTTTGGGTGAACATTTGTCCCTGGACCTAGACCTAAATGCTAGGATCATTCATGGTTGACCTAAAAATAAAAATAAAATTTCAAGATGTTTTGTATTTTTAATATGAAAATTGATATTTTGTATTCATGTCATACTCTATTAATGATTTCAAAAAGCACGAATATTTTGTAGCAGGCTGTTGTGGTGAAGTGATTAACACTTTTGTCTTGAATGCGAGAGGTTGAAGTTTCGAACCCCTACCGTTTCGTTTTGGATTTTTTTTTCTCTTGTCTTGTTATGGGTGTGGCACTTGTGTATCGTTTATAATTATTCTGAAATATCAATGCAAATGCGGGTTTTTTTACCACTGTCTTCCCTGCAATTTTTTCTATATGCATTTATCAAATCTGATTTTTTGGTATATTTGTTATTTAACCAAAAAAAAATTGCCAAAAATTTACTACTTCCAAAATTGACCCTTAAATGGATCATATTTAAATGACCCAAATATATAGTCATTTTTCGACCCACGTTCCGGGGTCATTTTTTAACCGGGACCCCTTAATGTAGTCATTTCAACCACGTTACGGGTAATTTTCTAATCATGACCCCTGGATATAGTCAATTTTTAACACTAATAGGGTTATTTTTCAACTGACTCTATCAGGGGTCAAATCATTTTTGACCCTAAATGTAGTCATTTTTAACTACAATTTAGGTCAAATTTTTCACTTGATCACCGTGGTCAAATTTGACACTTCTAGTTTCGGTGTATAGTTGACCCTGAAAATGGGGTCATTAGGGTCATTTTTGACTACCTATTTTTAAGTGTGTAGAGTCCTGGGGGTCATTATTTTAATGTAGAGTCCTGGGGGTCATTATTTAATAATTTAAAAATACCCGTAGATACCGGACTATTATGAGGCAACTGCATGAAGCCAACATAATATGCCTATCGTATGCCAACACTATATTATCATGTTGTATATATTAGCGCTATATAAATTATCTAAAAAAATGCACATATAGCACTTAATAAAATGAAAAGCATAAAACATATGTTATAGGTATCAAACACGCTTTTGTAAATTTCGACAAAAAGCAGCAGATTGTATTTGTCAGTGGCCATCGGGATATGTGGCTTTCAAATCGCTGGTTGCCGTGAAATTGATTTCTAGTTTCTCGTGTCAATTTTAATTCCATTCACTGGTATCTGAAAACTACATAAGGCTGTATTATGACAATAATTTCGTGATCTTGGTGATGATTTTAAATAACAACATGAGGATACAGGTAAGTTTTGTAAGGTTTTTTTTTTGGTTTTTTTTTTTTTTTTTTTTTTTTGATAGTTTGTTTCACAGACCCAAAAGGGTTGTTTTTATTACTATGTAAAATAAATATTTAAAAAAATCACATACATATTAAAAGGGCATTTCGTGATCCACAGCATCATCCCCCCACTTTTCTCAAAAAAATTGAGATTTTTATATCACTGGAAACCTCTGGCTACATAATGTGTATGTACAAAAATATCTTGCAGATAAATTCGTTTAGCAAAGATATCGTGAAATTTGAATTTCGTTCTGGTGCACCAGAACGAAATTACAACGCATTGTCTATGGAGCAGTGAAATACACATAATCATGCATAACTCGCAAACGCAAAATCGGAATGAACTGACATTTTGGGAATAATCTTTTTTCGTGGATATCTACTGAAAAATGTCATAAAAAGAGGATGCTAGGATCACGAAATACTCCTTTAAATTGCAGAGTACGGCATTTTATACATGGTATAGAAAAGAAGAAACAATACAAGAAGTATTTTTTGAAGAAAAATATTATTACATCAAATTAAAAAAAGGACGACATCAGACAATATTCCGTGAAGTAAATTTTCACAGAAACTTAATGGCAGCAATTATAACAATAACAAATAATATCTTCTACTTTTAAAAGTATTTTTAGCAATTCACCAGTTGCTACGACAACGAGTTGGATGTCAGCTTGTATTACACTATTTCAAGCTTTACATCAATGCTCATAGTTAAAATAGATAACAAAATGGTAGCGATATTTGTGGCTTCATGATCTTTATTATTGACAGAAAACAAAAGTGTGAAATGTATTTAGCTAATTCTTCAGCTCCTCCAAATAAGGTAGGTGTATGTGATTTTTAATGTAGTGGTAGAGAGATGGATGAAACGTTTTGCATACATAAAAAAATTCATTCAAGAGTGGTTCCACATAATTATTACACGACGCTGTTTTCAGTAAATAGCCAGATATTATACTAACAATTAATAACAAGCAAGTTTTACAAATAAGATATGCTAAGAACTGGTACTGGCTGTTTTGATTAGTGCGGAACAAAAAAATAATATTTTATGCTGATGTAAAGAATAAATATGTTTAAACAAATGGAAAACAATTTCGCACTGAACTTGAACCATCTGTTCATTTCACTTAAGCTATATATGCACAAATAATATCCATTCCAATCGTCGGTTGGTTAGAGTACTAAAATGTGGTATATCACTGTATATAGGATAATTGGTAGAGCTAAGTCTCCTGACTGTTATTTCGGTGATGAATTTAATAAAATCATTTTGCATAATCTTCCCATTGTCATGATTGTGGGATGAACTTTGTTTTTATATAATACAGGATACAGTTTGACTGGTATAACTTTCTTATTTTTTAAATGACGTGTTTGACAACATGTTTGGTATCAGGGATATTTCTGAACATTATTATGTGTATTGTATTTTCGGTTTCTTGTGTCTTAAAGTTCATATTCATAGAGATGTAAATTTCATAAAATTACACTTTGACCAGCTTGTTAATTATAAACGTTGAATATGAAACTAATGAAAATAGAAATAAACTTGGACAACATTTATAGATTATGTCTATTGATTTTGAAACCTTTTTACTGCCTACTTTTATTGCCAGTTTAAAATAACTGAATGGTTAGTATTTAGCTATGTTTCATTTGGCAAAACAGGATATATTTTAACCCTAGAAAATGAGTGCTGTATTTTTCTGGAATCAGGAGTAACTATTCATTATTAGCTTGTCACAGCTTGCCATGCATAATGGATTATTATGGCAATTAACTTTCTAAAAAGAACAGTCAATTTCACTATTATTACATTATGCAGTCAATTAAGATGATTCTATTAAAAACACTCGCTCTATTGAAAACTGTATTTTTTCGTTAAAATCTCATGAAAGAAGCATTTTTCTACATCTTTGTATCCAATGTGTTTTCAAATTTACTCTATTTTAGCTTGGCATTAGTTAAAAACGGGTACAGCGATCAATATCGCGTGACGAGAGAGCAGCGGGCAGGAAGTGTTGCACATGTTATTGAATATAGGATGTTTTTGGGTTATTTTGATCTTTGCACATACTGTATTAATGCAGAACCCCTTTTTAGACCGTGTCAATGGAATATCACCTTTTTTCAACAAAAAATATTCCTCGTGTACCAGTAGTTGGGACAATTGACCCACTATCTTATTAAAATATCGGAGTATCTTTATTCATTGCAATATAGACGACAACTTTCTGACAATTTTTGACGAGATATAAATCTGCAGAAATTATTTCCTACATACTTCCTTTTTAGTTTCTATACACATGTACTTCCTTTTTTTCCCCTGCAGAATTCTTTTTTTCTCCTGATGCTTTGTGTTCTTTTTTATATACAAATTGAAACGCAATTTTGTTCCAGTAATTAATGATTGTATTGTGTAAGAGTATAGCCCATTTATCTCTATTTATCTGTTTCAGCTACCGCGACACCTCATTAATTTCCTTGAACCTTTTCACTCGGACCGCTACTAACTACCTGCTATTGTTACGATTTAGGAACTGCACTCGATCAATAGTGATAAATTATAGGCAATAGCTAGACAAAAGGCCTTATTATTTTTACGACACCGGATTCAGAAGCCATTTAGAATCGACTTAGGGCATGGAATTACATTATCTGGGATGTAACCTTATCAAAATTGGCATTTTAAGGCGTCCCTTTTCACATTACCTTACAGATTAATGTGCTACTTTCAGTTTTGGAAACATACGATTTTACACTTCGGAGATCTACTTTTACTTGTAAAAAGCGGTTCTATATCTCTCCAACCAACTCCATACTTATATCCATTATTTTTTAAAAAACCAATGGGCTATACACATAAAGAAATTGTCATTTTGGCACCAATCTTGAATTGATGCAGGAAAGAATGAATATTGCTTCTTTACTGAAAAAAAACACACACTTTAAAGCCTTAATGTACGATCTTTTTAAATTTTTAGATTTTTCTTTTTTTCTTCTAAAATGATAATATGCAATCATTATGAAAGTTCCCAATACATTTGGACGCGAAAACATTGGGAATTTGCAAAGAAACAACATCATAAACTTCACCTCTATCCGACTCGAAACATCTCGCACTATTTGGATTAGGACAGCGAGTGCGGCCTCAGAGTTAGTCTCCTACGCGGCCAGTTTGGTTACGCTCCCTCCACATGTGGAGGGAGCGTAACCAAGCTAGTTTTGTAGGAGACTACGGTTAGCGATCGTGGCCGACATAAAGTCATAATCTAAAAAATTATGACTTTATGTCGGACCAACAGAAAATCGTCCCGTTTTACTACAAATAGGACGAATTTGACAGTTTGCTCATAGATTTAAGTTAGAACATGTGTAAGTATTACAAATATGCCAAAAAATCGGTTTTGAAAAAAATAAAGGTAAATTCTGAAAAAAGATCGTACATTATGACTTTAACTGCCATTTAGGGCATGAAATTACATTATCTGTGATGTAACCCTAAAAATATGGCATTTGAAGGCGTCACTTTTTATATGATCATACGGATTAATGTGCTACTTTCATCTTTTGAAACATACCATTTTACACTTTGGAGATATCCTACTTCTACTTGGTAGGTGTAAAAAGTCGGTTCTAGATCCCTCCAAATAACTCCATAACTAACGCAACTATAAAAGGTACCTAATGGGCTATACACATAAAGGAAATTGCCATTTTGACAGCCATCTTGAATTGATGCAGGAAAGAAGGAATATTGTCTCTTTGGTGAAAAAGGACAAACTTTCTTCTCCTCAAAATGCACTGATGACACACTTCAAATGCCATTTAGAATCGATTTAGGGCATAGAATTACATGACCTTAGAATTACATGACCTTACGGATTAATGTGCTATTTTCATTTTTGGAAACATACCATTTTACACTTCGGAGATATCCTACTTTTACTTGATAGATGTGAAAAGTCTAGATCCCGCCAAACTCCATAACTAAAGCCACTATAAAATGAACCTAATGAGCTATACACATAAAGGAGATTATCATTGTGGCTGCCATTTTGAATTGATGCAGGAAATAAGAATATTTTTTGTTTAGTGAAAAAGAACACAACTTCTTCTACTAAAATCACCGGTAATACACTAAAAATGCCTTTTACAATCGATTCAGGCAATAAAATTGCATTAAGTTTAATTAAGCTTTTAAGACACATGTCCCTATCATTATGGTATGCAACAAGACCTCCAACGAAAGGTCTTTCGCTGAGGCCCAGCTCATAGACTATATGCCAAATGTGGGATACGCAGTCGAAGCAGAATTTATTTCTGCGCATTATGACACCTCATTTGTTGCAATATTCCCAATATTGATATCGCAGCGTACATTTTAATGAAAGTAACCCAAGCTTTGAAAGTTGCAGCAAAATCCTATTGCCTTGTATTCAGCCATTGAAGGAAATCTGTTCAGCTCTCATTAGATTATTCATTTTGTTTCATGCGTTTAGAGGGGATCAAAACATATAATAATCAATAACAATAAGTCATTAGATTTAGATTTTTCTCACCAACAAGGTCCTAAATGGCCTACAATTGCAAGTTGTCCTTTCAGTGGTAAAGTTAGATTCAAAATTTACTGATTGGAGGTGTTCACAATAGATGTTATCCTTGGTTTCCACTTATGACTATTTTGGTCACAGAAAACATTGAACTTGTAATGTTTTAATATGGGATAAAGCAAATAATGACCACTGATGTGAATAATGACATTTCTTTATTGATTATCACATGTTTTGACCTCCACCAAATTTACGAAACAAGAAGAATAATCCTGTGAGCGCCGAAAACATTTTCTTCCGTGGGTACTGAATACTTTGCTGCAGCTTTCAAATTACGGGTTACTTTCATTTAAATGTACGCTGCGATATCAATATTGGAACCATTGGGACAAATGAAGTGTCATAATGCGCAGAAATAAATTCTGCTTCGACTGCATATCCCAAATTTGGCATACGATTAACCGTTTATAGATAATAACAATTATTTAAGGGGTAATTACTTTTTGGTAGATGTTTATATCAAAATGCAGTGTGATACAGAATAATACTATAAATGTATATCAAAATATACGGTTATTTATAGTTCAAGTAATAGGGTGTTCGCACCGAAGGTCACCAGCTCACCATCCTGAATACATGCAAACCCATGGAGATCAACAGATGAACCTCTTCAATCACATAGACTGTTTTGTGCACCTTTTTAGGACGTAATTTTACAATGTGCTCAAAAGACATGTGCGGCAAAACTTATTGCCCCACACCCCTTCGACCTGCCAAGAAATGCTTGCTCCTCTATGATTTTACCACACGATCCCTATAGAGCCTATAACTCACCCCGGGATACACATAATTTTTGCAGCACCCCTTATTCACCATTGTTGATTGGAGGGTTTGGATGTAGTAACCCTTGCGTAAGGCATAAGAAAGGGGTCCAGCCTGGCTTTTTGAAGCTGTTTTTCAATGTTATGCTTTTTTGATACTAATGTATGTCTACGGATATCATATCGATAATCATGGTTGTTGCTGTTTTCATTGTAGATTCCACGAAGATTATTTTACATGGTAGCTGTGTTATCATTGATTGTTGTACTCTGTATATTTCATGGAACTCACGTGTATGAAACTGTTGATATACCAAACAAAAGGTGGCTTCTTGAAATGCGAGCAAAAACATCGTGGTTAAATAACCATCCACAACCCTTAAAAGCACTCACTTATATCCGTGCCAAAAACAGCACATCCGAGGAAAAACCTTCCAATGATTACGAATCCTCAGATGAAGAACTATGGGACAATATGTTAAATTTGAATTATTGGACTTCAAGTTATGCTGATGAATCATCGTCGATTGAATCGTGGCAAGATATCATAAATGAAACCAGTCATCTTACACAGTTAAACAAAACTGAGGAGGAGTTTAGTTCTATTCCTGAATGTCACGAAAGAAGACCAGTTGTAATAACAGATGACGGACAAAGACAAATACCTCCCGAGTTATATAATATGGCTCCAACGGTAAGAACTAAACACAACACAAAAACTTGAAGTCCATACTACTTTAGGGGTCGTACTTTTTGACACGATTGATTAAATACAGTGAAATTGGCAGGAACATATGGATAATTTTATTAGGTACAGTTTAATACCTCATTTGTGTGTGTCAAAAGCGTCCATATTACCGATTTTACGAAAATGGGTGCGATTTGAAAAGTTAAAACGCCATTTACTGCGTAAAATGATCGACCATCCACAATGCTCTACCATGTGAAAACCCCGCGACCAGTGTGGAATGTTACCGATTGATTTCATATTTAACACAAAGCGTAATGAAACACCAATTCAATATTTCTTTCCCCCTCCTTCTTTAGCTCTCTCTCCCCTCCCCTCCTGTTCCCCACCCCTTCCTTCCTGTTCCCCTTCCCTCCTGTTCCCTTTCCTTCCCTGAGTTTTTCCTGTGTGATGTAGTAGTTGATGCAGTGACCGGAGTATGCGACAAAAAAGTAGTTGCGAGTGAAAAATATGGCATTGTTATTTTAGTCCGAAAGGCCCTTTCAGTGCTTTCGGAACTAATTAACTTAATTTTACCCCCTTAGCGTAAACAAAAACAAAATTCGATGTTTTATTGGGGTGCGCACGACCTTGTTCTTCGCATTGCAAAAGTCTGTTTTCCGAAATAATGTAAACCGTACAAGTTTTTAGCCTTACCAATTTACCAGTTTCAGTAATTTATTATAAATGAGATGTAAAAACTTCATTTTCATGATTCAATGTATCCAGATAAGCTATTGTCACCTCTCTGATTTAACCCTTTCCAGCTATTCTCTCGCGATATAGCGAAAGTCGTAACTCTAAAATGGGTAACAAGAACTGTCTTTTAAAAGGCAACGCCACGAATGGAGATCATGTTTCATACTTTTAATTGAATGGAATATTGGTAATTTTGTTGTGCATATGGAATAATTAAGGGCTGGGGTATGAACGTTTGGCAGTATTTATTTTGGGACATTAGAGCACATCAGACATATCGAATTGCATTCTGAATACGAAGAATGTCATTCTGATATCAAATAATTTTGATTTTTGAAATTCGCAATTTAATACACATTTTATGGCAAATCATTAAAATTGATATTTTGATATTTAACAGTACTTGAAGTAAACTTTATAAATCTGATGATTTATACTTAAAGTGTATGTAGGTGGGATGAAAAGCCGACGATCAATTGAAAATTTTGACCTTTCGTATTGAAGATATGGATTTTTTCCCAAAACACCAAAAAAATTAGGTCTTTTTGGGAAAAAAATCCATATCTTCAATATGAAAGGTCAAAATTTTCAATTGACCGTCGGCTTTTCCTCCTGCTACATACACTTTAAGAATATATCATCAGATTTATATAATTTACTTCGAGGACTGTTATATATCAAAATTTGAAAAATATCAAATTTTATAATTTGTCATAAAATTTGTATTATATTGTGATTTTAAAAAATGAAAATTATTTGATATCAGAAAGACATGCTTCGTATTCAGAATGCAATTCGATAGGTCTGAGGTGCTTTCATGTCCAACAAAAAATACTGTCGAAACGCAATAAACGCTCATTTTGGATCCCTTAACGAGGTGGGAAATATCGGTGGCCAAATCTCGTAACAAAATTACATTACAATAAGTTGTGTCCAGACGGACGCCACAAATTTGAGGTGTCGGACAATTCGAGGGGTAATTCGGGGGTTCGGACAGATTCTGACCGTGTGGACGCACTTGGGTCCGGCACCTTCAATTTTCAACCCACCTGAACACGGCTTTAGAGGGCTTGTATATAGCTATACATCACCATCCATGTATGAAATCAAATTATACTATACTATACTTTTAACAATATTTTCCCCCTCAGATATTTGAAAGCGTTCCCACCAAATTTATGGAAAGAATACGAAATCCTTGCTGGAGAGAAGAAAATGACATACTATGTTTACCTGCATTCTTTTTGGCCGGGTTTCCTAAAGCTGGCACAACAGATTTGTGGGCTAAAATTTCTGCACATCCTCACGTGGTTCGCTCAGTAAAAGAACCTCACTATTGGACAAGGAGACGAATTGGTAAGTAAATCAAAGTTTACACAAGATCTGACCAACTTTGAAATTGGATCCCTGCCTATAAAGCAGTTATTTTGAGTTATACAGATTAGTTCTCTAATGAGTTGTTCTGGAGACCTCCGAAATGCATAAAAACTAAAGAAATAAACTCGATTGATAAAATGTTAAATGGCTTTTATTTTATTTTTAATAGATAAATTCACAAGATAAAACGTGCCTAATGAAAATTCATGAAAATGTCGTCAACTCGTAATCCTGAATTGGAGAGAACAATGGGATTGGCAGTAAACATGCTCAAATGAAACCACAAAATAATGCGCATTTTCAAAACCTTTAAAATATTTAAAATCAAATCTCATATTTGACGCTCTTAGCCGGCCCAGTTGTAATGAATGTATAATTGTACCCCATTAGCGCCGATTTAATGAATCCCAATCATTTTATGTGTTCCCAACAATTTACAGACTCTGCAAACTATTATACATTGAGACGTTATTCTGACAATTATTCTGGTATTTCTGAACTGATTAAGATTAATGACACAGAGAAGCAGAACCTGATAGTCGGTAAGTATTTTGAACTTTGCAATCAGTTAATGTTACTTTGAATCTATTATTTGGTTTCGTTTCATGTTGTTCTAGATTAAATTTTTAATAGGGCACTCGCACAAATTTATATCACGAATTTGCCAACAACTGTCAGATTTCCGATGTAGTGACTGATTATTGACGAGTATTGTCTCAAGCATCTGCTACACAGGCTGTGGGAGCATGACAGCTGTGTCACAAAGCATATGCGCAGAACTGAATGTTAGTGTTAGGATACTTTTTGCACTGATAGTAAAAATCAGTGGCGTGGCTGCCGGGGGGAAGGGGGATTGCCCCCACCCCTGGCAAAAATTGCCTATTTGGGCCCCAGCCCCCTAGCACTTGGGCCCCCGCCCCCTAGCGCAAGGAAAAAAGAGGAAAAGGGTGAGAGAGAGAGGAAGAGAGAGAGAGGGAGAAGAGGGGATTCCATACGATATGCAATACCATACGTTAAAAAATGGTACTATATATGGTCAATTCCAGCCAAAGCGGGCCAAAATTCTCTCTAGGGGCCATTTTGAAAATGTTTTCCTTTTCAATTCTAGACTTATCAAATGAGACGATCATGTCTAGTGAATCATCAGATGGAAGTGCCATCGGATTGAAAAATAACTTTTCTTGCTAGACCAAATAAAGTGTTAAATGCGCATATGCATGTTACCCACGAATTCAAGCATTTTTCACCTGTTGTACGCCATAAAATTTCACTTTCTTTAATATCTTCAATATTTTATGTGTGACTCATATACACTAGAAATCGGTGAAGACTTTGAACGTAAAATAGAATTTTATTACATATATCTACAAAGAAATATTTTGGTTATTACAAATTTTAAGAAAGAACCAGGTGTACAGTTAAGATTGTGTCAATTCTTCGAACTCTTTCCAAAGTGGCTATCATTTAACATTACTGTATTATTTCGAAAGATTAGAATAAATGCTTCATATAAATGTAAAGTTAGATTTTGTATCTCGTCGCAGGATGAGGATCTCGGATGGATTCGTGGGTAACAGCGTCTAGAAAATAGCAATTCCTATTAAATTTTTTTAATAAAAATAAAAATACTTTTCCGTATGTCAATAATTCAGGCTGCAATGGCACTAAAATGAATTTTAATCAAACTACAGACTACATGGAATATTTAGAATGGATCATTATGGCATTTTGGGTATAAAAATTTTGAGAATAATGAAGTTGCCAAATTCAAATAGACAGAGCAAACAGTTTTATATTATTATTTTAGTAAAATCATTCCATATTTTCATGCAGCAATATTCTATTAACTCGTGTTTGACAGTTCCTATGAACTAAAACACTATCAATACATTGTTAACTATAATTTAAGTAGGGATTCGTAGGTAACCAAAATGTTCGTGGGTAACACATATTTGAAGGTATGTATTGGTAAGCGGCAAAATAGAAAATATTACAGAAGGTTGGAAACCACCATGCGGTTATTCCTCCATTGTGTTTCAATGATTCCCGTTTCTCTAACCAATTGCATTTACCCAAAAAATGGTAATTTAGGATAATCAATCAAAACCTCATGATACAGCTTCAGTATACCTTCAAGAGGACGCTATTAAACAGGACTATTTTAGAACCTATTTCGCATGTTTTCAAAATGTTAAGATGCATAAGAAACATATAATTTACGAGTAAATCCTTGGATTCGTGGGTAACGCCGAATTCGTGGGTAAAGCTATAAGTACTATAGTACCGTTTGGGGTTTGCGTTTCTTAGGTGTATAAACTGTAAGTACTGTCAAAATTATAGCATACCCATGGCTTGAATATGTGCTGATTTAAACTTAAAATAAACAATCTCCTTATTTTTCAAGGTTAGCATCTATTCGGGATTCGTTGGTAACAAAAGTTTAAACCGTCGTAGATTCTTTTTAAAGCGGTGAACGTATTTTTGCGATTTACAATTTTAAGCGCTTGTCAAACTAAATTCAGTGTCCAAAGTCATTAAATGTTAATTTAAGTTATGGCAATTATATTTGCTGGACTCGTGGGTAACAGTTGATACGTGGGTAACGTCAAATTTGATTTTATGGAATTTTATGGGTAAAACGTATTTGCATAAAATAATCACTTGGACCTCAGAATTATAGAATGAAACTTCGTTTCATGATATAGTCATTTATGGCATATTCGCTTAACATTTTTCAGAACGATCATTTTATTTTTGATACGCGGGTAACAAAATTATTAGCCAAATTGACTTAATGGCCTCTAGAGTCCACAAACTTTGGTGGAATTCAATCGTTTTACATATGATGAGAGAGCATGCAAACGTCTTTCTAACGGTAATAATTTCATTTTGATTGAAGGACATTCAATGACATATATGGTGCTTTATCTTTGAATTCGTGGGTAACGCCAATTCATTTAAGCTATCATAACTTGTCCCCTGGTATGACTTGCTAGTAAAGGCCTATATGCACAAAGAGAGCACATTGGACGTGACATGATATGCTCCATCAATAACGTGATTTCCTTTATTAATGACATTTTAAAGTGGATAGTTAACATAGAGAGAATTTTGTCCCGCTTTCGCTGGAATTGACCATATATATATCAAAATGTGTTGCTTTTAGGGCGTTAGCGCCTATAATCCTTAGGCGCTAACTCAGGAAGGATACGTCGTAATAGGTCAAACTATATTTTCTGAATCTGAGTCATAAGATTAATGTTTTGACCTGGGTTTTAGACCAAATTTAATCGGTTTTGAATTTTTACCCCTAAGTAAACTTGACCTTGAAATCAGTCCAAGGTGACAGTCTAAAGCTGAATTTATACTCGATCGCCGAGCGATGCGATTAATCGCTTTTGAAAAAGCGATTTGCAATCGCCGAATTTTGCGATGCATCGCCCGTCGCTTTTGCATTTATACTTATCACGGCGATAGCGATTGCAGACGACAAATAAAATATTCTAAATGCCACAAAATACATTTTTTTTTTTTTTTTTGCTGTCAATAATTATTGCTTTGAATTAATTCATCATCAAAAGTTAAAAATCGAGAAAGGTAAATTAATTAGCAAAATAATAGATCCAGTTGGTTGTATATGATTGGTTGACGCATTCACGTGTCAAGCGATATCGCTGGGAAGTTGAGATTTCTTCAACTTGCAAAAGCGACGTCGTTTTTGCCTCCGCGATTTGAATCGATTAATCGGCTTGACGCTCTGGAAATGTAAGTAAACATTGAGCATGCGTGAAAATCGCTTTTCTGCAAAAGCGATTGAGTATAAATTCAGCTTTACACTCCTAAAAATCTTATCATATACCACTCAAAGTGCTCAAAGAACAATAATCAGCAAACAAACAAAATCAAGAAAACCAATCTAACCACAAAATACGATGTTCACTGGCGGACTATTGTGTGCTTGCCGGCACTATAATACCATTGACCATTGACATTTCATTTCTCTATCATAATATCTAATTAGGTCTTTATCATTATCAACATATGTGTTATCATCATGTGTTCCAGAAATTACGTTTTAAATACTCGATTATTTTCTTTGTTAATTATATCTCTTTTAATGCAGACAAACGTGTTTGTTGCACATGTATAATAGAATTCAATATTATTTGAATGGAACATCGTAACTAGTAGTGTGCCAACAATGTCATTGGCTTGCCAAAAAATTATCCCCCTTTCAATTTTATAAATGTGACCATCCAGCACAACTGAGCCCTGAAGTCGCCAATCATCATTTTTGAGATATTCAACCAAAATATTCTGCTTGAAATTATCATGTCTATAGTACTTGACATTTAAGTAGTGAAAAATCAATAAAACAGTCAATAAATCCTTTGTTTCCTATTGTTTATTGTTAAGTTCAATGGAGCATATCTCAATAGTGGCACTGGCAACATCCGGGCTCAGTTGTGGAGGATGGTCACAAATGTGAACGGTATCCACCTTTTTGCGTAATTGACCACTTCGTTGCCGTTGGCGGCGTTGGCTCTGCTAACTCCAATTAGGCCAGACGATGGTGGACTACATTATTCAATGTGGCAACAGCCAAAAGCGTAAACAAAACAGACAATATGACGGCAACACTGCCTGCACGATGGACGCAATTATTTTTTCCCGGAGCCTGGAGCCAAGATCCGTTTTTAGCTCTATTGGCCGGGTGGCCCCATTACAGAAAAAAAAAGCACAAAATATATTTCCCAGTGCAATATATACATTTTCACATGAAAATAAATAATTTTAAATTAAAAGAAAAAAGAAGAAGAAAAATTTTAATCACCGCCGGGGAGGAGAATCGATCTCGGGACCTTATGCGTGGGAGGCGAGCTGCATAACCACTACACTACGTATTCTCATTGATAAACGTAGGGAAATTTTCAGTATATATCGTAACATATCGTGCGTTATTCATACAAAAAAAATCAAAAAAACAGTACTTACAATGAGGTTCACTGGCGAACCTCAACGGATTTAGACTGATAAAATAGTACTTAATAACATACGTACAGTTTTGGAATAATTTGAGACATTTTTGTGTTTACGTGTAAAACCAATGACAACGTCAAAATTGAGCCAATCTTGGCCGGCCCCCCCTGAATTAGGCCGGAGTTTATAGCGAAGTGGAAAACTGAAATTAATTATGGTTAATTTGTTGAAAAATTAAAATGAACTCAGACTAATAGCCTCAACTTAATTATGCAGATTAAAATTAGCAAAATACTAATCATAATAAAAATATACATCTATTGTACTTGTATACATATGTACCAAGTCTCAGCTATATAGATGATCCTTATAATTACTTACCAAATTAACTTTGCATAATTGGGAGTATGTAATTTACATCTTTGGCCTCGCTTACAATTTTCCGGCAGCGAAGTGGTTAATTGCGAAAAAGGTGGATTGTTATCGTGTCGTTATAATACTTTTACCTTTATTAAAGGCACAGTCATCATTTAAAAGGGTATTTCATGATCCACAGCCTCATCCCCCCACTTTTCTCAAAAAAAAGTTGAGATTTTTATACCACTGCAAACCTCTGGCTACATAATGTTTATGTACCAAAAAATTTCTTGTAGATTAATTCGTTTAGCAAAAATATCTTCAAATGTGAATTTCGTTCTGGTATACTAGAACGAAATTACAACAGTGGCCTATGGAGCAGTGCAATACACATAATAATCATGCATAACTCGTAAACGCAAAATCCGAATCAACTGAAATTTTGTGAATAAGCATTTTTCGTGGATAGCTACTGAAAAATGTTATAAAAAGAGGGTGCTAGGATCACTAAATCCTCCTTTAAATGGGTGAACAAACCGTTTTTGTGAACTCTAAA
This sequence comes from Amphiura filiformis, assembly GCF_039555335.1. Taxonomy (NCBI): domain Eukaryota; kingdom Metazoa; phylum Echinodermata; class Ophiuroidea; order Amphilepidida; family Amphiuridae; genus Amphiura; species Amphiura filiformis. Next base: position 34,651,176 of record NC_092630.1, on the reverse strand, counting down.
ATGAATAGGAAAATATCAGTTGCTCACAGACAAATAGTACACAATTTGTTCAATTGCATTTTTTTCAACCTTACATTCATAGGTGATGGATCTGCCTCAACGATGTGGGATAATCACAGGTGGCGTAATTATTTTGATTTTGACGCTTGCAAAGATCACGGACCACCCTATGTCATTGCCGATATAATCCACACTATCTTACCTAATTCTAAAATATTGGTGATTTTAAGAAATCCAACAGATCGGTAAGCAGTGTACTTCGGTTATATTTATAAATGCGCTTTTATAAATACGCACGTGACTTATGGACACGACATACCAAGACCAGCAAGCGTGACCGAATCCTCATGCCATTGACTACTACACAGAAAAGGATAGGAACTCTGTAGATAAATATCATCAAATTTAAGTATTAATTGAATAGCAAAATTATTACACATGGGGGATTCAGAATTTGTAATATGTTATCAAAAAGAACATTTTGAAAGTATTTGACGACGGAAAAATTATTCAACGACGGATCCGAAACATTTACAATATAATCACAAAGTTGAACAACAAAATAGACAATTTTGCTGCACAGTAGTCTCATGTTGTTCCACCTTTGCATTCAAATGTAGAGGAAGACCACCCGCTATGTAGAAGGTCACTTCGAGACTTACTGCCCACAAGCTGTTATGGCAGCGCTGAGGTGGCAGCGTGAAGGTTGCAATGAGCAAATCCGTAGATTAGCAGCTAAAATGTCAAACGTGTTTTTTTAACCATCCTGTACAGTCATGTAAAATATTTAGACGGACTGGCGAACTTCCGACATATAGTGGGCATGCCAAGAGAGCAGGACATTAATAGCATATTTGATTGTTTCGAAACTGTTTAAAGCCATTTTAGAGCTTATTATTATTATTAAAATTAGTCACCCATAAATGTGTGCCAAAATTGCTTATCCCCCTTTCAGCTTACCACCCACATTAAGGATTTGAAATATCATATTTACCATCATAAATACCCCGGTATTTGACATATTATTTATACAAATGTTTATTTCATCCAGGCTATATTCTGACTATATATACTTTGGAAGTAAGTTGAGAACAGCAGAGACTTTTCATAATGACGTTATTGAGACAATCGATTGGTTTAACGCTTGTCTGCAAATTGCCTCACATCGAACGTGTGCATATAGCCATATTGATGAAATCAACGAAAAATTGCCGTTAGTAGTAAGTAGGACCGTAGGACCATGCGTATTTCTAGTGAGTAGGACCGTAGACCCATGAGTAGGCCTATTTCATGTGTTGTTAAAAAGAAAACCGCAGATCCATCTGCTTCTACATTTTAGGACAAAGTTTATACTACATTGTTTATCTAACCTCGTGAAAAATATCGAGATTTCATAATCGGTTCACTGAGAATGGCCAAGACATTTTTGCTCCGGAGTTGTCCATCTATCAAAATATGGCAACGTTTTCACATCTCATCTAATTTGTGACAGTCTTGTCATGTCCGTCAACAGTGACAGTATATACTGATGGGTACCGATATTTCGATATAGCCTGTAAAAACGTAAAGGTTTGGGGGTTTGTAGCTTGAGAATTGCTCATGATGATCTCTATGAGAACTGCTCATGTATCTCTATTATAATTTTTACGTCACAGATGAATCCAATTTCACGCAATCCTACACCTCAGTGGCGGCCATAGCTGGGTCCTACACCTCAGTGGCGGCCATAGCCTGAAATGTGAAATGATTCAGCCTTGGTGGCGGATATTTTAAACTGCATTCCATCGCAATACAATATAACATCGATTTTTAAGTGGCTTTAATCCACCCAATTGGGCAGTCACAGCACCAGTTTGGTGTGGAGGGGACCAAGTAATATAATGGCCGAATTCATTCTGACCATCACTTTTACCAGTTTGTCACATAGCCAAGAGCAATGACCCAAAGCAGTTACATCAGATAACCTTGTTCAGTTCAGCTTTCCAGAAAGTGACTCTACCTGAGGCAGTTGATTAAATGTTGACAGTTGGTAACAGGTGTAATGCTGCAATCATTTTTGCCGTAGTATGGTAGAATGAGTTACTACCATCTCTTTTGCAGCTAAAACATTGGAAAATTAATTGGACTAATGTGATAACGGAGTATTTTCTTTTTAGCAACACAAATTTAATTTTACGTGTAATCTCTATAGGAAAGTCATTTAGGTTACCGCGGTTTTTACAAAGTCTTTTTAAAGAAAATTGGTAAATGCTTCAGGATAAAGCGATATGACTTTAGATACAGACTCCCTTAATAAATGGTAAATTATGTTAAAAATGTAAATGATGGAGAAAATCAAATCAGATCTCAAAAACAATTTAACATGGGAAAGAAAATGCCGACCAGACCTTCCATAATAAGATGATAAAGATTACGCCTTATACATTGACAAGCGATTTTCACTATTGGCTAAATAAAAGAAAAAGAAATTCTAATATAATTTAAATAAGTTTGAAGTCATTATCATTTAGAACAGTTTTGTAAGAGCAAATATCAGGGGGCTTCACCAATACCCTATAAACCGTCGAAGTTTAATCGTCAACCTAGGTTACGGTGTTATGTCAAAACATTTAATCTCAAGGGATCCATGGTCCGTAAACTATAACCCCAGAATCTACCCATTAACCCTTACACCCGAAAATACCACAGAATACCACGATGAAAAATTCAGCGCATGCATGCATCCCAGGGTCTGCGATGACGCAATCACCCTAAGTGTCAAATGCTCACGAAATTGCTGGCCGGGCAGCAATAACCCGTGTAGCTACCGGTCCGCGATCGTGTGGTTGGCATGCGGGGTCAAAGGTTCGAATCCAGGGGTGCCAAGTCAAAATTCTTCTTCTTCCTGACTTTTTCGGATCTTCTTTGACTTCCGATAGCAAAAAGCATGGGTCAGTGTTAGGGTTAAGCGTTTATTTGAGCGATTATTATAGCGCACAAGGAAAATATTAGGGGAACAAGCCTCCACACCCACCCCACCCCTCCCTCTTGGTAAGACGAGGTATTTATACAACCATAATAAGTTATGGAAATGGACCACATAAAGTAAGAAGATTATATAACAAAATGTTGTAAGGATAATATATATTACATCTAAATTAAATGTTATTTTAGTAACACTGAAACACATTTTGATTGTTTTATCTTATTTTTTCAGCGACTGAACATAGGCTTATATTCTGTCTATGTACGTGATTGGTTGAAAGTCTTTCCACGTGATCAACTAATGTTTCTACGGCTGGAAGACTGGCATGATATGTGTCCCGAAATTCTTCCAAAAGTTTATACATTTTTAGAATTAGGTAAGAACCACTGAACACAATTTGAAGGTAACTTGTTTTATTTTTCAGATACAAGTCCATTATTGGGGTTCATTGTAGACTATTACAGATTCACAGGGGGGGGGGTTAAAACATGAAAAGGATGTTGCGTTGCCCCAACCCTGTGACCCCGCCCCAACACACTGCGACCGACCCCATCAATTTTGATAATTCAAGGATAGTTTATATTTAGAGAATAAAGGTATTGGTTTAGCCACTGGAGTGCATCTATCGTCTCATATAACACGGGCGACGTCATTATGCCAAAAAAATGATCAGTATCCCACAAAAAATATCAGTATCCCACTTTCAGTGATCCTGCGTGCCACCTTAAAATCGATCAGTCCCGTTGTTACTATGTGCCTCCGATTGGTTCAAATAGCGAGTACACGTATCGCGCTGATGCACACGCGCTGATCCGTGTGATATCGTGTCATATCACACGGGTAAGAACCAATAAGATTGCAGGAACGTTCTCATGTGTTTAAGAATGGTATATACCTATGACCAAGGTATATCCCATACTATAATTATACAATTACAATTTCGCATTTTATATTTTAAAAAATAAACAGATCATGGCAACAACATTATAATGCAGTGGAATCAGTAACATCTTGGCCACAGAAAAACTTACCATTTTGGGCTCAAACGCTATGTTCAATTAACTAAATCGTTGGACCACTTTTGACATTTTCGTGCATCAAGCTTGGCTCGTGTAAAATTTACTTTCATGATTAGCAATTGCGTTTTTCCTTTTTAGAAAAAACTTGAAGAGTTCGTGGCGTAAATTTGGTATGCAGTAGCATCAGTAATATATTGGCTAACAGATAAACTTTACTTGGCTTATTTCTTAGTTCAGGTTCAAACGCTATGCCCGATTTTACTTAATCTTCCGAGTTGTGCCGCTTTTTGCCATGTTTTTTTATGTTTTTCTTTCACGCAATTGACATTAGTAAATAAACAAATATGACATTCATTTCAAATTTATAAATCAAAATACCACTTCATCAGATGCCTCATTGTTTGAAATTACCCATCGTAAGAGCACCGACCAGATGGTTCATGATTCAACGCAATTCAGTCACTTTTGCTTCTGTTTTAATACTACTTTACAATTGGCTTCGCTTGTAGACCACCAATTTTATTGAAACAAAGTTTTTGTAGTAGCTTATGAAATTATCTTGACGAACATGTACAATTTAATACAATAAATAAGTGACATATGTTTGCCTAATACTTTTTTGTTACAACCTGTACATCATTAGCAATTTATTTGAAAAAAAAATAGGTTGTACAGTATTAGAGATCCTTGACTAAATGGCTCAATTTTGACTGAAGGTCGAACCTTTCCTGGACTTAACCGGTTTTTTTTCTTTCCTTTTATTTTATTTTCAAGCATCTTTACCATCGTCGTGGACAACAAAAATATGTTCACTCAAACAACAAAACCCTACCAAAAGAGTAGCTGGCCCTATGTTTGAGAAAACACGTGCGATTTTGGACCAATTTTATCTCAGTACAAATCAAGAACTAGCTGCAATTCTACAAGATGTGAAATTCCTATGGAAATGATCCTGATCATGATGAATGGTGCCCAACAAAGTAGCTGAATAGAAAAGGATAAGGACAGTAACACTAGAAATAATAGAGGAAAACACGAAGCTATTCATTTCAATTTAAAGCACTGCAAGATGTCGTTCTATTCTTTGGATAAGAGTTGCTGTTATGCTTTTCTCATCGTTTAATGTTGCATTCATGTTGGTTTTGATCAGGATTAACAAATAATATTAATTGTAGAGTAATTATAATAATTAATCTCAGGCCGTATTTATTTATTTATTTATTTATTTATTTATTTATTTATTTATTTATTTTATTTATTTATTTATTTATTTATTTATAGTAAGAAATTATAATGAAACCATCACTAGATACAGTGCTCAACTATAAAATATAGGAGCGAAATATATTATTATTATACTAGTGAAATTACCACATCGCAATACAAATTTGTTTCGTATGGATGGTTTGACCCATCCACACTCGTCAGTTGCAATGTGTAGCTTAACATTTTTTTTGCGCGCGCATCAAAACTCAACCGCGTATCTTAAGTTGCGCAACACAATACGCGTCTTAAGCGTCTTAAGACGCGTAGTGTGGATGGGTCAAACCATCCATACGAAACAAATTTGTATTGCGATGTGGTAATTTCACTAGTATAATAATAATATATTTATTTATTTATTTATTTATATTTTAATAAGTATTAACAATATACTCTGTAAGAAGAACAACTTAATACTTTTATAGTGAAACAACGTCAAATAGGTAAATAAGAAGTGAAATTCTTTTCATCTTAGGTATCTAGGCGAGCAGCTCCATTGTTGTTGCCCACGCAGTTGAAAAGATCTCAAGTGCTCAAACCATTTCGAATTATAAGCAAGAAGGTCAAATTTAAAAGTTTTGACCTCCACATTTTTTTTCTTGAAAATCAACCGTACTAAAGTGAATTTTGACAAAGAGAGGGCGCTATCACTGAACTAAAGCACTATGCACTTATGTGCTCAATATACTTGTATGTTGTATTGTGCTTAATATTAGCACTCTAGTGAAGAGACTAGATTGCTCTGGTTATGATGATAAGTTTAGGGTATAGATTTAGGGTTATAAATATGTATTAGGTTTAAGAATTGCTTTTCCAGATTAGGGTTAGAATCAGGTTAAACTTTGTTCTGCATGTAAATCTCTCAAGAGAAATTCAAAGAGCTCCAAAAATGTTTCTGTATGGCCTTTCCAGAACCCTTTTCAGGTATAAAATGGTCTTATACAAGTTTTGACCTCCACCTTTTATTTTGTTTCTTTGTTTTATAAATCTTAAGACGGGGGACATAACCCAGCAGTGTGTATTCTCAAATATTGAGACAAATAAAGCTGACGCACAAGAAGAAAGGCGACTCCAAGGCTTGATATAAAGTGTGTCATTTCCGCCCCATATGCATGATTATTATCGGTTGGGGAAAAACGCCCAAAATTTGCCCAAAACGTTTTTGTATATTACAAGACCTATAGGAATCTAAATGCGAATATTGGCTTCCTTGGCTCATATCTGGAAAAATTAACTTAATTAACCTTAATGTTAAAACCTTGAGTAACCTTATTGTAATGACCATGAAAATACGAACTAAAGTGAATTTTGACAAACAGAGGGCGCTATCACTGAACTAAAGCACTAATGCGAATATTGGCTTCCTAATACTGCACCAATAGCGTCTTGTCACTTAAACTTGGGACATATTTATCAATGGGCGATCTAAAGAAGGGCATGTGTAAACGACTGCTGCAAAATGTTTTCCTTTTGTTTGGTAAAGTGGGTTGTTGGTCACACTGCAATTAAGACAAAAGACCCTACCTTATTTGAATTAAAATGAATGGACGATGACCTTCTCAACAGGAATTATGTCGGGAGCCAGCGTTTTAATCTTCTTATCTGCATGACGAAACCATATCGAAACTATTGTTCTTAAAATTGACGTATTTTTGTTCATAATTTACTGCTCACTATATAGATTTTCGCGTTCACCTCGACTTGTATAGGCTTTCGTGGTGGTTAGAATAGATAATCCTTTATAATCCTCTAATTTGTGCATTTGAACCGCATTTCGCAAATTCTCTCTATTCGCCAAATTTGGACGTTTGCAGTAGGCATAATTATATCGGTCGGGGTCGGTAGTATAAGAGAGATTCTTAAACAAGACTACCAAAGAGCAAATTAAACTCGGACTTCATATTCGTTATTTATTATCGATACACTGTAAACATGGTAAAGTAAGCATGAAGGTGCGCAGTGCCGTGTGATGCTAAAACGTAATTGAGTCAGAAATGACTGGTTTTTAAATAGGTACCGACCGGTATTGATTTTGTTATATTTATAAATAAACAAACATTGCGTGATTTTACGCCGCGCCTTTTATTTCTTGCTCGCTAGCGAGATGATATCTACCGTAATTTGCTTAGCAGTGTACGCTGTATTCCAGCGTACAGAATAACCAGCATCCCATTTTTATTATATCATTTGATACATGTAACTCACTGGTGATATTTCCTACGATAAACATAATGGTGAACACAAAATATATCATTCACATCCAAGTTAAAGGAAATCTGTACCATAAACTAATCAATGGCTAATATAGTTATATACCCCTAAATTAAACATACCAGACGGTCTATATGAATTTCGGAATATTCCTAACAAAGAAAAAGCACTTTTAATCCTTCGTTTCTGCGATTCATGGAAGCCGCCATGATAGCTCCTTTCTGCCACAAGCGGTACAGTGTAACCTTTCACACAGACCCGCGGCGAGCGTGTGTTGCTATGGCATTCGCGACCCCCACAGCGAATTTTGGTTTTTAGTGCTGTTTTTACTTTTCGTTCTCAAAAGACATTGTTGATCATAAATATTACTTAAAATACATTTTTTTATGTTCTTCTGTAGTTTTATGGGTAAAATTGTCGCGTTTTCTTTTGAACGAATGTTGAATCTGAACGGTTGGTAGTATTCGCTTCGTGTCACCAAAGTTCACGAGCGCGAGTGCTGGTGGCACGGATTTCGCTGGTTTCAAAATCGGGGTACCGTTACAGCGTAATAAAATACATCGCGTATCAATATGGCCGCCACCATGGATTACATTCTGATCGCTGATTGTCGTAAGGAATTAAGAATTTCTCCTTTATTTGGACGTATATAAGCTTGGGACTTTTACTGTTTGTCGTTTTTATTATTACTGCAACTATATAGCCATTGATTAGTTTATGGTACAGATTTCCTTTAAACTACCTTTTAAATCATGGAGGATACTAAGACTGGGGGCACATGGTAATTTGCATGTGACTTATTGTTATTAAAATGACCCGTCGCTTTAAAAAAAAAATGTGCCCAACCAGCTCGTTTGGGGCCGCGCTTCTTCTTTAAATTAAATGTTCACAATTAGCAGAATCAGCAATTATATTTTTTTATTCCAGTTTCTTGATATTAAGGGATCTGGAATGAGCGTTTTGAGCGTTTCGACAGTATTTTTTGTGGGACATGAGAGCACATCAGACATATCGAATCGCATTCTGAATACGAAGAATGTCTTTCTGATATCAAATAATTTTCATTTTTTGAAATTCACGATATAATACAAATTTTATGACAAATTATTAGAATTTGATATTTTTCACATTTTTGATATAACAGTCCTCAAGTAAATTTGATAAATCTAATGATATATTCTTAAAGTGTATGTAGCTGGGAGGAAAAGCTTTCATATTGAAGATATGGAGTTTTTTTCCCAAAAAGACCTAATTTTTTTGGTGTTTTGGGGAAAAAAATTCATGTCTTCAATACGAAAGGTCAAAATTTTCAATTGATCGTCGGCTTTTCATCCCACCTACATACACTTTAAGTATAAATCATCAGATTTATAAAGTTTACTTCGAGTACTGTTAAATATCAAAAATATCAATTTTTAATCATTTGCCATAAAATGTGTATTACATTGCTTGATATTATTTGATATCAGGACAGAAGGACATTCTTCGTATTCAGAATGCAATTCAATATGTCTGATGTGCTCTAATGCCCCACAATAAATACTGTCCAAACGTTCATCGAATCTAGCTATAAGGGTCCTTTAAAGTGGTATTTGTTTTGCGCACTGTAGTGCCGAGGTAAACCCGAAAATTGACAAATTAAATGCATGCATTTCATTCCTGATTTTTTTTTATAATGTATACACAATTATGGTGAAGAAGTCGCACTGTAGAATTGGAAAAATTAATCCGTTATTCACATGTAGAATATGCATTCATGTCTACAAGATATACCGTATCGTTGAATTCAAGATTTAAATAAAATGTGTTCATCGCCGTGACGATTTTCCATTCCTCAACGACGATTGCAACATCGGCAGAATGTATTGGCAGTATCTTTCAAGTGTCATTATTTAGTTACCATTCTTGTAATATATCACAGCGATACCCCGTCATGAATTCGGTCAAGTATTGTGATTTCTTGTTTGTATAAGTTGCATTGATTTTAATTTTTAAAAACCAATTCTAGACATGCCACGTGATCACAAGGTGTCTCTCAAAGAACTGTATACCGTCAGAAAATGTGTTTAATTTGGAAAAGTAAACCCTCCGTTATGGAATTATAATAATTTGAAAATCACGCATCATTTTCATTAGCTAATGTGTATTCGCCGTAGAAGTGACGTAAATTAACTACCACACAGTGTCATCGTCCCGATATCTTCATGGCAGAAATCGCCATGGTAGATTGAATCCACCGCCACACATGGCCATTATACATATCGACCTGTTAAATATAATAGGCCGAAGGACATCTGACTAAGGCTACTGACAATAACCCCGATTAGCTCGGTGACTCACCTCGCTGTGTGTCAGTCAAGCATGGTATGCCATAGGTCATATTCTTTTAAACAACCTTCACGATTGGCCTATACACTGCGCTATATATAATTCGGCACATATACATCAGAATTATTGCGGAATTATTGTCAGTTTTTGACTCAAGACGCAAGCTACTGTCTCAAAGCGCAAGCTAAGGACTATCATATCTGTTCAAAATATATATTCATGTGCAAGGAACCACATCTGGTTTCTTTATACGAAATCATTTACGGGAGATATTCATCATTTTCTAACCCGGTATCCGAAAGATTTTCGTCTGATATCAAAATCGTGCATAGCAATTCACGTGTATCGATCCCGTGTATTCATTTTAGTGTCTCTGCTGCACCAAATAATTATTAGCCAGGCGATGTCGGTGTGTACCATAACAATAGATGAATACAATTTTGAATAGATCGCCCTGCACTACATCGTTCACGCGGTACCTATATGCATTGAACCATAGACATGCTGATTACTCGCACTTGTTAAGATTAGTATCTTTGAAAAGAGTGGTATTGTATTCATTCTAAAGACTGCACAAAAAGTAACGCAGCTGTTATAAATACGCCTATAGCGTCAGAACTAATTGTGTTCACAATATTTCAACATAGAAAGAAGGATGATTTATTTACGCGCATTTTGAATTTTTTTGATACCCCATTTGTCCAATTTCGTTAAATATTAACAACACAGCAGTGTTTTAAAAGAATAAAAATGCCCGATTTTAAAAGTTGCAGATATCTGTATTGATTTGAAGTCAGCACGAAGATAAATGGAGGGTTTTACGTGCCACAATGCTTGCGTAAAAACCATTCAGTGATCGCTATAAACTGCAACTTTAAAATTCGGGTATTTTTCTTTAAAAGTACTCCTGTGTTGTTAATATTGAACGACATTTAACAAATGTGGTATCAAAATTCGCGTAAATAAATCATCCTTCTTGCTATGTAGAAATATTGTTGAAACAATCATTAGTTCTGAAGCTATAGGCGTATTTATAACAGCTGCGTTACTTTTTGTGCAGACTTTATGTTTACAAACATACACAGGTGATTAGTGCAATCTACTTGTAGTGCAGGGTTGTGCAGTGCAAAGTTGTATTTGTTGCTATGGTAGTTAATCCGATTATTACGTCACTTCTACGGCGAATAGAACCATTACAATTTTTGATTATAGGGCGATATAGTCAAAATTGTATTCATCTATTGCTATGGTACTTATCCGCTTTATTACGTCACTTCGACATCGAATATACTTCAGGTACAGGTCATTGAATACGTGGATATTTCAAGAACGCACAAGTCCATTTTCAAAATTAAAAGAATGTATGAAAGCTGTCTTATTATACAATTGAATATATGAATACAAAACCCACCCAAGTCCATACTTGAGTTAAGCATGGGAAATTGTTGCTATACATAGGCATGTCATATGTATGAAAGAACAACTCAAATTCATCCTCTGTGTCTATTGAGCATGTGAAAAATAGCATGTATGAAAGAACTACCAAAGTCCAGGATTTGAGTCTTGTAACACATTGATTGTAATCCACTTTGTATAAAAGTACACTTGTAACACATTCATTGCAGGAGAGTGACTTTTGAAAAAAAATGGGTTTAATCAAGGAAAGTGTGTGGTTTATATTACATGGCAGTATGTTTAACAACATTATACATACCTGTGTGCTTTATTTTGTATTATCTTACTAGTGGTAATCTCATTCCAACATTGTTGTCTTTGTATAATGATTCAAAAAACCACCCAAGTCCAGCATTTAAAATGAACCCCCACGAAGTCACTGAAATTTTAATCGTCATACCTAATACAGTTTAACCCACTCATTTGCACGTAAAACTTACCACATTGACCAGGTAAATCTAACTGAAGGAATTAAAATGATACACGGGTTTTTTTTCTCTCAAAATCACTTCCCATGGACTTGGGTGGGTTTTGAATTCATGTATTCAATTGCATAAATTATTCAATCTTGTTTGGTTCAGGAAACAAAATACTAACAAAAAAACAACAATATCCGACGGTACTGTTCTTTTATAGACACCCTGTATATTCTGAAACAGCAAAATCTATCAATGCCTATCCATTCTCAACATTGCCGTGTGCTGCAAGTGTGCCAACTGTATTTTCTTGAATAATGTTAATATCATATTGCATGGAATATGTCACGCATGTTTGAAGAAAAAATAACCAGGTTGGCTATTGTTGACGACCATCGTGTAGTTTAACAAGTGGATAAACTTACATTTCCTCAACCTTCTCTATTTTCTTGAAAAGTTTGAATTTGATCATGTGAGCCATTGGACATAAACTGAATCATCTGCATGCATGTTATAATGCGATACATTTCTGCAAGTATTGTTGAGCGGTTATTCCGTAAATCGTATAAAAAGACATGAATCATTTTAACAAAAATTCAACTTTTGTATCAGCAACAGAAACATCATTTCAAGACAATACAGGATTTTATATTTTTCGTGTATTCAGTTATATTGTCACAGCTACTATTTCGGTACCGGGTAATGTTTTATGCCTTTTGGTGCTACCGAAAACGCGAAGTATTCCGGAAAATAACCGTCTGTTTCTGATTTCGCTTTCCATCGCCGATTTAATTGTAGGAATTCTGTGCGTTGTAGCAGTTGCGCCAGCCATTTTGAGTACCTGGCCTTTCGGGGAATTCATCTGTACAGGTAGTCTTTCTGTACTGAGTGCATGTAGTGGAATATCGAGAAACTCGCTGGTTGGTATAAGTATTGATAGATACTTAGCCATTACCAAGCCTCTTCATTATCCTATGATGGTAACAAAACGTAAAATATTAATAGCCCTCACACTGATTTGGGTATTTGGGATTTTAGTAATGTTCCTTCCATTAATAGGACCACCAATAAAGTATCGGCCCAATATTGCGTTGTGCGTCCCCGTCTGGACTGACGCCCAATTTCGTTCTCAAGCTCTTCTAGCTTTTACGGTTGCTTTTGTTCTACCATGTCCTATAATGTTTTTCGTCTACGCAAGATTATTTCAGATTACGCGTCAGCAGCTTAAAGCTTTATTAGATAGTCAAAGTTTTGGTCGGCAAAACACTGCAGCAAATATCTTGGCCAAAGAAACTATGAGAAAGAAAGGAGAAGCCAAAGCAATCCGTATGTTCTGCACCATTACATTAACATTTGTCATGGCATGGCTACCATATTTAAGCTTAACGCTATATAACAATTTATCCGGCAAAGAAGTATCTCCAATGTTGGAATTTATTATCATTATTTCTGCAATGTCAAGTAGTTGGTGGGACGTGGTCACACTGCTAGGAATGAATGTTGGATTTCGTAGAACAACTCATAGGGAAATTGCTAAACTTTGTGGATGCTCGCAGATGGCCGCTCAAGTGGAACCTTCGATGAATTTCAATTCAGCTACTACAGGAGAAGCTGCAATATCAAGGATCGAAGTGTAAGGATGGGAAGAGCATATATTCTTGCAAATATAGGCCTGAAGAGTCATAACGTTCGGTGCAGTTATACTTAAACGCAGAAGACTCGCAGAGGCAATTTTAACGGGTCTCCTAGCGCGTTCGTGCAGTGAGATTAAAAATCCGTGCAGTGACAATTGAAGAATAGAGAACAGAAAAGAATAAAGAAGAGAAAATGGAGATCAATATATTTGGAAAGGGGGAGCAGGGTGGTAATTATCAGGTCAACTGGGTGGATCAATGCCCACCTAGTACATTGTTTTGCTTAACCTGCCCATTGCTCCCAAAAAGCCCATCCAGTAAATATGTCTGTCCACAGAAATATTGGCACCAGACAATAATCGTTCAATCGTAATTAGCTGGCCTGTGCCTGATACATTCTTTGAGATATTCAGGCATTCTAGATGGAGAAACAGAAAAATTCTTTTGATGTCATGACAGTATCTGCAGCTGGAGGGAAAGCGCTTCAAGGGCATATATATTGCTCGGACAACATCATAATTATCATTGGCAAGCTAATAATTTATGAGGACAATGAAAATTGACGTTCCGTAAAAAACAACTGTAAGCGGTGACTACAAAATTAAATATACATTTTATCACTGTTATACTCTATAGACAAAAGCTTTTAGAGCTTGATTCGAAGTGAAAAACGTGTTCAACATCGTAATGTGAAAACAACAATTAAACACGCATCCGAATACAATGAAGTTGAATACCTGGTATATGGTAACCTGTTTGTTGAAAACCATGTACAAAAGTTTTACCTCATATCATCTGAAATTACGTTCAGTTCAGAGCACATCTTACGGCTCGTCTCATGTAGCTATAAAATTGATTGATTTTGCTTTTGTTACCCTACAGCTTGAAAACGTGCTAAACATCGTAATGTGAGATTGACAATTAAACACGCATCCGCATACAATGAAGTTGTCAACTACCTAGCATATGGCATCACGTTTTAGGAGTGTATGTAAGAATTCATTTCGTACAAAATGAAAATCATGTTTTGCAAGTGGGTGGTGAATTTCTTAAAGTATAGCGTTCTGGAAGAAACCAATTTGTGCGAGGCGTTATTGTATTAATAATGTTGTGAGTGTTTGTCCATAATGAAAATTCGATACTCCTAGATATTATCATGATTTAAAACTTAAATAATCATTTTAAACAGACTGTAAGCTTAAATGACGAACCTTGATCGACATTGTGCATAAAAATGACTTCTACAAAATAGAAGCTAAAACATATGAATATTGTTATTTCATATCATACCATGTCATACCATATTTTGTATTATGGATATAAAAAGAAAATGTTAACTTCTGGACTGGACACCCTGTTCAAAGGAATAATAGTGTTAATGGCTTTAAGTGGAATTTTTTCCAATTCAGACTGATGTGGAGCAAGCGTTATAGTCAAATGCAGCAAACCTTTGACGAGCGCGACTACCGTGATGTTGCAAATTCGGCGCTAACAACGCGTACGGCGCACAGTTCATTCATAAATTTTCACTCAGCAACAACATATCGCCTTAGCAGCCAATCAGAGACAAGTGCGTGCAACGCAGTAAATACGCGATGTATCCTTACAATACGCGCTCGTCAAAGGTTTACTGCATTTTAGTATAATTGCAGTTAAACCTGGTCTAAATTAAGATCCGCCCAGCACCCCATCCCACGCTTTGCTAACGATTACAAAGTCTGTCCAGAAACTTTCCATTTGCCGGCGTGCAATGACCATGTCGATGACTTTTCCCTCCTAAACAAGCCCCTGACTTGCAGCAATTGTTGTCACATATGGTGACCCGACACATCCACACTTCGCCAAATTGATCACTGCAGCTGCAGCGGAAGGCAAAGTTGTCATCATTGGTAAGAATTTTCCATCAAGCATCCCAGCCATAATCCCAGCCATGTGGTCCTGATAGCACTGGATTTGGAACAACATTATTATACAAATCATCGTCTGGTAGTGTGCTATCATGACAGCTGATACAAGCTTTAGCAGACCCATTGATAGCAGGATCTCAAGGGCCACCACCTAACATTGGTTAGATCTGTGTGAGGCAAATACAACTTGCAACGTCTATCTGCTACACCAAGCTGTGAAAGTACATACACTATGTCATCATCAGAGTCAAGTCCTTTAAACGCCTGCTAAAACGTTAGCTTTGCCTAGCCAGCAAACCCAGTGATGTCTGCTCCCGATAGTGCATTGAATCCAAACAGAGACGCTGCCTTCCCAGCACTCAAGACATTGTAGATGGGCTTAAGCGGATTACCCTACGTTTCTCTTAATACTCCTGTCCTTTACAGAGGATTGGATAGCATCCAATGGCTAGAACTAGGACATCTGTATCTGACGAATAAAGCTTGACATAATGGCACAATTTGCGTGGCATTAATTCCGGGCATTAACACAATGCAGAATCAACTTTGTGTCTGCTTCTTCTTGGGACCTTGAGAGACCGTCTCTATGTGTGGGGTTTACTTGGTCTCGCCAAGTAACAACAAGACATTTGTCATTTGCCTCAGCCAGCATATTAAAGGATTTTGTTAGCTATATAGGTATGTAATTAATTCATCTTTAGTCTTCACGTGGGCCAGCAGACTTTGCATAATTGCCCGGCATATTTGTCTTGGCGAATGATGTATTGTTAAACTTGGCATTGGCTAGTCGTCTTATCACGTGCTGTTTTCAGCGACTCATCGATGTCATAACGATCGAACATCAAATGCACTTTATCATACATTGTAGTCACCGTACTTTTACCAGTGCCGTTCTTCCAACGACTGCCAAAACTGCCATCGATGACTGCAACACATGTGACAGCAGAGGTATCAGCTTGTGCAGCAGTTCCATCACTCATTACCTCAGGCATCGTATTGTCTCTGGCACTCCTTCAAGTCTCTTGGATGTAAAATAAAGCAAGGAACCAACAGCTGCAAGCAAGGCCATTGGTTCAACTCAATTTGAGGTAGCAAGCGAGCAAAGAGTACCCAATCCTCCATGAGTTCTACAATCTGATCACCAATCTTGACTTTCACTTTCATCTCAGCTGATGACCACATCTTAAGCCGCAGCTTCATCATTAATTTTGAGCCCACAAATTCACCTTTGTCCGTTATGTTATGGTTATGTCTTGAACAAATTGGGCAAATATTTCTTTTCCAATCTGCGCGCTTCTGTTGATGTCTTGTTGGATCTCGTCAGGCATAATTGCTTTTATAACCAAGTTGATCACTTTGTCACATTCGTCTGCAAACAGATTTGTGAAATGAATGATGATACATGTGAGGTCAGCAACATTCTCCTCCTGAAGCGTGGCGTTTGCTTCTATATGTTAATGGTGCTGTTTTGCTGTATCTGTTACCAGTAACTGTTTCTGTTTCCTTTGCTAAACGAGCAGATTCAGGAGCAACAAGGAAGAATTTGTGCAGGCAAATTGGTACAAAAAGCAATTATTATGTCTGACATGCTGATACCTCTGCTGCCAAATGTGTTACAGTCATCGACGGTATGGTTGATCTCCAATCACTAGATACTAGCAAACTAGAAAAGTTCAAAGCGTGCTCTGACTTGCAATTCATTTTATTGCGCACTACATTTACCAAGCGATGATTTGGTACAATGATATTGTTCCAAATCCAGAGTTACCGCGACCCCAGCATTTTATCCATGGCTGGAATGGAGTGATGGACAATTCCAGTGATAACAAACTGTGCTTCCCGTTCTAGCTGCAGTGATCCATTTGGTGAAGTGTGGATGTTTCGAGTCACCGTGTGACAAATCGTTGAAATGCCGAAGGAGTAGATTAGCTTAGATCAGTGGTGTAGATTTCTTTTTGACATTGAAGGGATGGCCGGTATGGGGTTGGAAAAAAATTTCTTGAAGTATAGTAAAGCAGCAGAATAACTTTGGCGACAGAATAAGTTCACTGTACGAATGCGCGAAAAAGTTGAAGCTAAATTGGTAATATATGGTGCAAAAGTGGAATAAATTCGCGCGATGCGCGCAAAAATTTGCACTTTTGGGGCTAAAATGGCCATTAATATAAGGTTAATTTGGTCAGAAACCCACATACAGGCCTCAATATTGGGGGGGGTGATTGTATGGAGCATCCCCCTGACAAAATATTGGGGGGATTTATCCCCATTCCCCGGATCTACGCCTATGGCTTACATTGAACTGTACATAACTCTGTGGCAATGAATGTGAGAATACAGAAAATATGTCCCTATCAGATGACGAAGATGATAGTGATAATGAATTATAATGTGTATGAATGGGATTAGTTACTATAATACCGTTTTAGGGTTAGTTACTATCATACCGTTTTAACAGACCTACTCCTTAATGTATTATAAAGCAAGTTCAGTATTAGAGAAGTGTGCAAGTAGAGTAACATGTACAAATGACTGAAAGTTGTAAAGTGAACTTAGAATGCCTTTGCAGTTCATTAGTAATTTACAAGCATGTGAGTATTTCTCATGAAATGTGAAGAACTGTATACGACATTCAGATCCAGAGTCATTGTTGGAAATAAACCATAAATGGCCGACATTTTGAAATTCGTAGCAATCTGGCACATTGTTTTTTAGTCTTCTTGGTATTGACAATGTGAGTATTGCTACTAAAATTAGACTCATAATAGCTCATAATCCACAACTCAAGTTGCAACCATTTTGAAACTCAAGATGGCTGTCAGTCTTATTGTTCCCCTAGCAATCTGGCACCATATCTTTGTGACTCGTTGGTATTGGATATTTATTATAGGTATTGCCACCACAATTAACCTCTTTTGGGCATATAAGGATCTAAATAGGTGGGATGTTTAAATCATAAAAATGCACGGGACAATATATCACACCACAGTCCCTCGATAAAACCCTGACTCGGAGGCTTTTTAGAACAGTCTGCCGAGTAACAAAAGCGTAAGCCAAATGCCAAACGGAATGAGAGTAAAAATGTGAAATAAGGAATAGGCCATGAATTATAAGGACTTAAATAACATGTGTAAGTCAACATCAGACATCGATTTGACACGGCATTTTGTTATTTTACGTATTAAAAATAACATACGTCAGATGAGTTTTGCCGTGCGATTCTATACCTGACTGCATGACTTCTGATATAGATTGTTTGGATACTCTTGCCGACCATTGACGAGCGGTTCATTTGCTATTGTATAAGCCACCGAACTGATGCTGCAATATTGTACCGGAAATTGCAATATTCACGCATGGAATGCTTTTAAAATATGACATTACAGAGAGAAAAAGCTAAATAAAATGAGAAATACTCATGCATGTCGTTGACAACAGAATCTCTGTAAAAAGCACCATATAATATAAAGGTAGCATTATTAGCTCATTATCGTGAACATCGCGATGGGCACAAAATGGATGGTATGATGTTAATATAACGTCATTTACTACGTACACAAACGTTATAAACAACTACCAACAATTAATACCCCCCTTAATGAATCACCATTGATCGTATGCCAAATTTGGGATATGCATACGAAACTTATTGCTACACATTACCCAGCAAACACAAAACATTTTCGACATCATTCGCAAAAGGTTAGAAAAGGTTGTCATAAAACGTTTAAATGTCGGGTTATATAAAGGGTATATAAAGGGTATAAAACGTTTTCACAACATTCAAAAACGTTTTTTGATAACTTACTGCAAATATTCTTACATAAGGCTCAGTCCATGTCAAAACAGACTGAGTGTACACCCACCCTCTTGGATTATGCTCTCCTTTGGCTCAGGGGTACCTTTCATATACCCCTAGGTGAGGTCACAAGAAAAAAATTCAAATTCAATTTCGTTTCCGAATGGCGGGCCATCTAAGTTTGGCGACCTTGACCAAAATTGGGAATTTAAGGTGTCCAAATGACAAAGCGCTCTCTTTGAGAGGCATTTTCTTCTTAATTAAATCAGTTGTGACCCTCTTTTTGAATGTGGTCACTCACTGGCTGTGTCTGAAATGCCTAATGCCAAAAAAGATTGCTTTCGGAATTTCGTTGGGATTTCAGAGGGGGTCAAAATCATACTGTTCAAATTAATCTTTGATTTTGAAGGACCCATGATAATGCCACAGTGCACTTATAGGTCCTAATTATGTTCAGAATGGATTAACCATGTGCCAATGTCTATGAGCAATTCAAAAAAGAGAAATTTCTAGACCCCTACAGAATTTTAGGCCCCCCTAAAGTGGTTCAGCCACAAATGGCGCTTAAAATCGGCAAATTTTGACACCTAATAACTTTAGGTGTACACCAGATATGAATTTCTAGTCTTTTGCATCTGAAAGAATGTAGTCTAATGTTACTAGGAACATAAGATTTGTTTTGTATTTTTGTGTTTTGATACTTTCAAAAGGTCGTTGACCTATGAACATTTTTCGTCATAGCGCCCTCCTGAAAGGTCTGACACATAACAAACTATACATTTTTGGAATCCTCATGACCATACGAGTAATTTGATATATTACTTGACATAATTGGGAGCATTCTGAAAATTTGACCCCCATAACCTGTACTTTGCATGTGCATCGTTGCCAGGAAGTGCATTTTTGACCCCTTAAAAATCCATACAGAGGATTAGAAAGTAGTTTTTCTTATTACTTGACTCAAGAGCAACTTGAAATATCAGGATAAATAATACAAATGGCTATAAAGTGATCAAAATATAAAAAATATCATACTAAAATTGGCATTTTGTACCGTATCCTGTATGCATGGTATGTTAGGCAAAAATGACTATTTTTGAAAGCGTCAACTTAATACTAAAACACAAAAAATACAAAACAAATCTTATGTTCCTAGTAACATTAAACTACATTCTTTCAGATGCAAAAGACTAGAAATTCATATCTGGTGTACACCTAAAGTTATTAGGGGTCAAAATTTGCCGACTTTAAGTGCCATTTGTGGCTGAACCACGTTAGGGGTGGCCTAAAATTCTGTAGGGTCTAGAAATTTCTTTTTTTTGAGTTGCTCATAGACATTGGCATATGGTTAATCCATTCTGAACATAATTAGGACCTATAAGTGCACTGTGACATTATCATGGGTCCTTCAAAATCAAGATAATTTGATTGAACAGTACGAAGTGCTGATTTTGACCCCCTCTGAAATCCCAACGAAATTCCGAAATCTATCTTTTTGGCATTAGGTATTTCAGACACAGCCAGTGAGTGACCACATTCAAAAAGAGGATCACAACTGATTCAATTAAGAAGAAAGTGCCCCTCAAAGAGAGCACTTTGTCATTTGGAACCCTTAAATTCACAATTTTGGTCGAGGTCGCCAAACTTTGATTGCCCGCCATTCGCAAACGAAATGGAATTTGAATTTTTTTCTTGTGACCTCACCTAGGGATCCATGAAAGGTATTCCTGAGCCAAAGGAGAGCAAAATCCAAGAGGGTGGGTGTACACTCAATCTGTTTCGACATGGACTGACCCATAATGTTCTTTAAGTGTTGACAAAATATTCCAGTGCAAAAAATGTTTGAACAAAAATTTTATAATAACATTTTGAAAACATTTTAAAAATATGTTTGTAATGTGTTTTCATACAAAACGTTTTAAAACGTTTTTATGACCTTTATATAACCCCGGTATATAACCCGAAATTTAATGTTATTAAAATGTTTTAACAAAACCAAAAATCCAAAATATAACCAATTAAAAACATTTCAAAAACGTTTTGTGTTTGCAGGATTGATATGACTCCTCAATTGATGTCGCAGCGTACATTTAGATGAACATAACACTCAGAACGCTACTCAATCGATGGCTTTCCTTTGTTTCTTTCTTTCCTTTCTTCTTTCCTTTCTTCTTTCCTTTCTTCTTTCCTTTCTTCTTTCCTTTCTTCATTCCTTTCTTCTTTCCCTTCTTCTTTCCATTCTTCTTTCCGTTCTTTTATCCTTTCTTCTTTCCTTTCTTCTTTCCTTTCTTCTTTCCTTCTTTCTTCTTTCCTTTCTTCATTCCTTTCTTCTTTCCTTTCTTCTTTCCTTTCTTCTTTCCTTTCTTCTTTCCTTTCTTCTTTCTTCTTTCCTTTCTTTCCTTTCTTCTTTCCTTCTTCTTTCCATTTTCTTTCCGTTCTTTTATCCTTTCTTCTTTCCTTTCTTCTTTCCTTTCTTCTTTCCTTTCTTCTTTCCTTTCTTCTTTCCTTTCTTCCTTCCTTTCTTTCTTCCTTCCTTCCTTCCTTCCTTTCTTCCTTCCTTTCTTCCTTCCTTTCTTCCTTCCTTTCTTCCTTCCTTTCTTCCTTCCTTTCTTCCTTCCTTTCTTCCTTCCTTTCTTCCTGCATTATAATTTTTGAGATCGGCGTTTCTTATAGTTATCAAAAAAGTGGCGTAGCCAGCCTCATAATTTGCTAATGGTGGGCGAGATAATTGTATAAATTTCATCGAAGTAGATTTTTCTTCCTCCACCCCTTTTTCTCCATATTTCTTTTTTGCTCTTTTTCTTCTTCTTCTAATCCAGGTTGTTAAAGGGAAGGGGACCATAAGCCCAATTATGAACGCTTTTCCGGCAAATGCGATTCTATTGGTCATTCTGGGGAGAAGCTCCCGGGCCAGGTATTCCCCTCCTCGGAGTAGAGACATTTGGCACAAATTTTGTCCAAATAAGTCTTTAATTTGTTTAGAAAAGCAGATGGGCTTCCGCCCTCAGCTCCACAGGTTTCACCCTTGCCAATAAAAGAGTCAAAGCCGGGTTGATCGTGTTACATGTGGTCTATATTAAATGAGCCTGATTATTTTAGGTCTAAGTTATATTGCCTTTTTGTGTTATGGATATAAAAAAATAAAGTGGCGTTTTGACCTCTGGTTTGGATTGCCTTTTTGTGTTATGGATATGAAAAGAAACACCCTGTTTAAAGCAGTAATAGTATAAAAATAGTGCACCAAATGGCTTTAATTGGTAATTGTGCAATTATTTTCAAACAATTGCCAACTTTTCCCATTCAGACTCTGTGGAGCACGCGTGAAGCCATGCCCGATTCGTGATCATATTTACCAATTCCTTAATGTAGTTACACACTGTAACTGGTCTAGATCCGCCCAGCACCATATCCCACGGTTTACTAACAATTACAAAGTTTGTCCAGAAACTTTTCATTTGCCGGCAGCAGATTTTACTAGGTGATCTCTGATGACCTTTGACCTCTGTATATGACTTTGAATACTTAATAACATTATTTGGGTTATCATGGTACATGTATGAGCTAAGTTTGGTTCCAATTAGATCATAGATATACAGGTATGTGAAATACCAAAAAGTAATAAATATTTTTAAAAAGCGTAGTGATTTATAGTGCGCTACGCACAGGCACAACGCCTAGACGTTGATCCAGAAGCCACAGCACACTTTACAGGTTGTCGCTGACCACTGCGGCCCCACATCATTCCATAAACCATTAAACAACAAATCAGGGATTTTGCTGCTTCAAGAGCGCACACCCTAGACATTCCACAAATAACCATCGCAACCAGGATCAGCTCCCCGAGTTTCGTACGGGTTACAACGAGACAATTAAGCAGTGAGTTCCTTGTCCCGGGGAATTTCAAGCTAACTCAATTTTTTCCAGGAGAGCGTACTAGGCACCGCCGGGGTTCGAACCCGCAACCTCTCGCACCATAGTCGAACGCCTTAACGAACTTGACTGCGTTGATCTACTCATGCGTTATAAAGTGGCTATGTTGCCCTGCGGGCTTCAAATACTGCGTCCTCCTCTTTCATGGTTATCGGGTAGAAATTACAAACCAAGGCGGTTCGTAGAGACTTGGTATATTAAGATTTACCATAATTGTCACAATGCACACACCATAGAGAAATTCCATGGAACCCATTGCCGCAATTGCTCCCACTGCAGGGGCTTGTATATTTCTGAATTGCCATAATTGTCACAATTGCACACACAATAGAGAATTTCCATGACACCTAGAATTGCCATAATTGCCGCAATTGCTCCCACTAGAGGGGCTTGTTATATTTCTGAATTGCCATAATTGTCGCAAATGCTCCCGCTAAAGATATTTAAAGAGGGTGACCACATGGACACTAGCAACTATAGGCCAATATCAGTCATCCTTTACAGCTTCATCACAGATTGCAATCTTTTGTCTCCAAACCAGTCGGGCTTCAGGGCCATGTACTCCACTCAAACATGCCTTCTTGGGGTCACCGACTACCTTCTTGACAATTTTAACTCTGTTTTTTTCACTGGTGCTATCTTTTTAGACCTAAAGAAGGCGTTTGACACGGTGCACCACAACGTCCTGATTAACCAACTTCATAGCATAGGTGTGCATGGCACTGAAATTGACTGGTTTGGATCCTACCTTAACAAGTCACTAAAATTGGTGACATGGCTTCCAGTCCTGCTCCAGTAAACTTTGGAGTCCCGCGGGGATCTATACTGGGGCCTCTCCTCTTTACCCTGTACATCAATAATTTATCAAGTGTTATTACCCATCCTGACTCCAAGGTAGCATTATATGCTGATGACACTGCTATTTTAGTCAGAGCTAAAACTATCAGGGGCCATTAATGACATTCTAAACTATGAACTCACCCATGTTGCTGAGTGGTTAAACAACAACTTCCTCACACTCAATGTAATGTTTAAAAAAAACAAAGGGATGATTTTAGGTACTGCCCAAAACTTGCTCGGAAAGACATGGAGCTTGAGGTTTACATCAATGAGTCTGTCATCGAGAATGTTGAAAAGTTCAAATACTTAGGTGTTTGGCTGGACCCGTCCCTCACTTGGTCTTCTCACATTGAGAAGATTTCAAGCTCTGTTTCTAAACGTAATGGTTTGCTAAGAAGGCTGAGAAACATCTTGCCTAAGGAAACTCTCATTCTTTTGTATAAAACTCTCATCATCCCGCAACTTGATTATTGCGATGCTGTGTGGGGCAACGCTGCTAAGACATCCCTCAGTATAGTAGACTTGATAAACTTCAAAATGCAGCTGGTAAAATCATACTGGGGCTCCCACGCAGATATCCCACCGACGTACTTCTCAACAACCTGAAATGGGATAAACTGGATTGCCGCCGTAATTTCCATCTAAATATAATGGTGTACAAAAGCCTTTGTAACTTACTCCCATCTCCCCTGTGCAATATATTCCACACAGTTGCTTCTAGTCACAACCATCAGACTAGAGCAGGGTCACAAGGTAAGAGCGAGTCGGCTAAGCGAAAATTTACATCCAGAGGCGTGGTCTCTTTTAATTCATTGCCAACCCCGGTTAAAGTTCCACTACCTCCTACACTAGGCCATTTCAACATGTTCAAAGCGATGTGCAATTTAATTATTTAATTATTCAGGTTGTTGCATAATGGTCGGTTGCGGTGCGGACTCTGTCTGCGGGCTGTCTTAGAAGCCTGCTGACATTGCCGCACTGCAGCCGGCCAGCACAAATGCCCTTCCTTGGTGTGTTCATATATGATGTATTTGTTAAATCCATGATATGTAATTCTTTTGTATGTATTTCATTTGTATTTTGATGTATTTTGTTTGACCCCTGGGCCAGATTGGAAATCAGTGTGGACCACTGAGTTTGTTCCCCAGGCAAAATAAGAGCTAATAAAATAATAAAAATAAATGATAAATAAAATAAAAGAGGCTTGTTATATTTCCGAATTACCTTAATTGTCACAATTGCACTCGTGACATTGTGAAACTGGGTTGATGTCATAATTGACCAAGAGGAAGCTATTCTAGCAATTGTCACATTACACAATTGCAGTAACCGCGCCATGGTGGACACATTCAGAAAATTATTGCAGTAAGTGTCTAAATAACACAAGACGGTGCAATTTTGATATATCAATTCAACAATTAGTCTCCCTTGCTATTCTGTGTAACTCTGTTTATGTCATAAATGTGCAATTATGACAAAAAGGATGCTATTCTGGCAATTATCATATTACAGAATTGCAATAATTCGCGGTCAATTGTATAGACAAAAAATTGGAACGGCCATGGGTAGCCCCGTTCAGCAATCATTGCAGAATTTTGCATGGAATAATAGAACAGAAAGCGATGGCTACAGTACCCATTAATTGCCGTCCCAAGTTATGGAAGCGCTACGTCGATGACCTTTTGGAATTAGTCTAGTCAAACAGGGCAGTGTGGACCCGCTTACTGAACACTTGAACAAGACAGATGACACAGGCAGCATCAAATTCGCGCACGAACCGGAAAAAGATAAACAAATCCCCTTCCTGGACACACTCATAATTCACTCGCAAATCAGATGGCGCAATCAAACTCCTCATCTATAGAAAACCCACTCATACCGACCAATATCTGAACTTCAACTCACACCATCCATTACAACATAAACTTGGCGTGGTCAGAACGTTATTGGACAGAGCTGAGCGGATTGTCACAGATCCCAAAGAAGAAGAAGACCACCTCCTGCAAGATCTCAAGAAATGTAACTATCTTGAATGGACAATAAAAAGACTGACCAGAACCAACAGTCGAAAAGCATGGTAGTACTTCCATATATGCATGCAAGGAACTTCAGAAAACTCCAACGCGTCTTCAAGAAACATAACAGCTCCACTGCCTTCAAACCTCACAGCACACTAAGAAAATCGCTTGTGCATCCAAAAGACAAACGCGAACCCACAAAGACCACGGGCTGTGTATACGAAATTGGCTGTATCAACTGTGACCTTGTCTATGTGGCGAAACTGGAAGATTCCACACGTATCAAAGAACAAAGGAAGGAAGCGGACAAAATCACCAACAAAATTCAAACCAGAGCAAATAGACTCTCTTCTATAACACAAATCGGCCATATCAGACCATGTCGCCGCAACAAACCACATTATGGACTGGGAGGGAGCAAAGCTCATTCACAGAGAAGATGAAAGATATCCCAGATGGATAAGGGAATCCATATGCATTCGTCGCAGGGGAGACAAAGCAATGAACAACCAAAGGGCGCAGCATTCAACCTCAGTCACATTTATGACCATCCAGAACAATTCTAGAAACACTACATCTTTTAGAATCACCCCCAGTCATGCCAGTGTTGCTGGATCAAGTCATCATTCATGACTAGGAAACCAGGCAAGTAGATTTCGAAACGTCGAGTCTCCATAATATGTGAGTATTTTGTACATGGATAATGTTTTATAGAATTTAACTCCTAATTGAACATTGAACTATCCACATGAATCTCTTCCAGAATGCAATAATTGTCTTAATAGCTCAAGAGGATGCTATTCTAGCAATTGTCTCAATACAGAATTGCCATAATTGTGCAACATAATTACAAAATAATACTATTTTGATATATCAATTCAGATGAGCTCTCTCCTGCTATTCTGTGCTATTATGGCAATAGCCAGATATAGCTCCTTTAGTAAACTAGCCCCTGACCCCGGGCCCCTGACTTGCAGCGATTGTTGTCACATGGTGACTCGACACATCCATACTTCGCCAAATTGATTACTGCAGCTGCAGCAGGAGGCAAAGTTATCATCATTGGTAAGAATTTTCCATTAAGCATCCCAGCCATAATGCTGTGGTCCTGATACCACTGGATTTGGAACAACATTATTGTACCAAATCATTGTCTGGTAGTGTGCTATCATGATAGCTGATGCAAGCGAAGCTTTGGCAGACGTCAGACCTATTGATAGCAGGCTCTTCTTCAAGAAACACCACCTAACATCTGTTAAATCTGTGTGAGAGAAATACAACTTGCAACTAAATGCTTCAATGGCAGACTACATCAGATCGTCTATCTGCTACACCAAGCTATGAAAGTGCATACACTATCATCTGAGTCAAGTCCTTTCAACGCCTGCCAAAACTTTAGCTTGGCCTAGCCAGCAAATCCAGTGACGTCTGCTCCCGATAGTGCATGCCATGGAATCCAGAAAGAGACGCTGCCTTACCAGCACTCAAGGCATTGTAAGTGGGCGCAAGCGGACTACCCTACGTTTCTTTTAATACTCCTGTCACAAAAGACTTATCTTTACAGAGGTTTGCAATGAACCAACATTAGTTGCAAACAAGGCCTTTGGGTAAACTGAAATTTCATCGGTTTCAATTATCGGTAGGAAGCGAGCAAAAGGGACACTGACACTGTTCGTTCTCATCGCTGAGTTATGTAAGCTATCCACCAGTAGATCTTCTGTGACCCTTACGCAGAACTTCCGATAGTGGATTAACTGCGCACGGTGGACGCAGGAATCCACTGACGGATTTTCGGCGCACGCGGTCGCATGCAAAAAAAACACAAAAAACGTCAAGTGAATAAACACTAGACTATAATCAAAGTATTCTAGCTATAATCACTAATATTCCTCCAACAGGTGACCACTCATATCGTGATGTCACAAAAGCTCTACAGCTGTACCTCTTAGGCCAAAAAAAAAAATTGTTTGTTTGTCCACGTCCGACCGACCGTGTACCCTGGTCCCGACCGTTTTTGGTTTTTTTGAATTTTTTTTTTTTTTGAATTTTTCAAAAAAAAAAAAAAAAAATTTTTTTAAAGTTTTCTATTTTTTCGGTTTTGTAGTGTCCTGGACCTAGACCTAAATGCTAGGATCATTCATGGTTGACCTAAAAAAAAAAAAAAAAAAATTCAAGATGTTTTGTATTTTAATATGAAAATTGATAATTTGTATTCATGTCATAGTCTATTAATGATTTCAAAATGCATTGAATTTGAATGCATTTTGAAGTCGTAAATAGAGTATGACATGAATACAAAGTATCAATTCTCATATTAAAAATACAAAACACCTTGAATTTTTTTTTTTTTTTTTTTTAGATCAACCATGAATGATTCTAGCGTTTAGGTCTAAGTCCAGGGACACTACAAAACCGAAAAAATAAAAAACTTTTTTTTTTTTTTTTGCAATTTCGGGTACCCGGTTACCCGCCCGAAAAATGCGCCGGGTACCCGGGTACAAAATTACCCGAAAATTTCAGGCCTATGCAGAACCATCTCAAGAGTTAAACCAGTTAAGTGCTGTGTGTTTGGACTTATTTACCAGTCTTGTCAGTTGTCAGTTTCAAGTGCAATATCTGTAAAAAAAATTTAAAAAATCCGACCTACCGACCCAACTATTTCATAAGCCTTTATGGACAAACAAACAATTTTTTTTTTTTGCCTTATCGTTAAACAACAAACAAAAAATATTAATTATCTGATAGCAAACATAATGGTGGTCAAAAGTTCATTCAATATTGAGCATTATGTCTGGGCATTAAAAGCTCGTCCCCCGCCTCAGAAAATTATCGCAATAATAATGTACCATGTATGAAGCCGATGACTTCAAATGGGGCGGCATGGGCGGACAATACCAAAAATATCAGGGGCCGGGGAACAAAATGAAATATTGGTTGGTCATCGGAATATGTACCGCTCTATGTATTGCTGGAGCCGCATACTGTGCTATATACGAAAAGAACAGCATTCTGTTACATCATGTACCACCGTTGAAAGCTTATAAGTTTTTGTAAGTATTGAGTATAAATAATTATTGTCAATGTATTATGATATCATAGGCCCTATAGCTTTATATAATGCGAAATATAACTCTTTAAAGTGTTATTATATTATCTAGGAATTCTGTCGTCAATGTATAGCCTATCATATACTAAAAGGTTTCTATTACATGTAACTGTATTATTATTATTATCAGGAATTTTGTCGCTTTGGAGCGGGAGGTCTTGAACACAACCATGACAGCTGGCATTGGAATGGGAGATAATGCTATTCATCTTCAAAGATTGACAAGGCTACCGGGTCATCATTTGTCAAATGCTGAGACTTTGACCAGATCAGAAATCCCACTTAACCCCAGTATGTCATCTCCAATGCAGGGTGATTCTTGTACGGCAGAGAACCATGTTGTGTTCTTGAAGACACACAAAACTGGAAGTACTACACTCGCTAGCATATTCGAAAGATATGGGTATTACAATAATTTAACATTTGCTCTTCCGAAATCAAGACATTACTTTACTCCCGTTGAAGATCTTTTCAATCGGAGAAACATGGCACAGATGAACAAGAAATATATCTCCGCTTTCAAGAATAATTCTTGGGAAGGATACAACTTTTGACGAATCATGTACGTTATAATCGGCCCGAGATGGACGCCGTAGTGCACAATGCTGCTTATGTCACTATTTTACGATCGCCTGCCGAACAATTTGAATCTACCTTTGGATATTACGAAATTGCAAAATATGTAGGACTAAA
This sequence comes from Amphiura filiformis, assembly GCF_039555335.1. Lineage (NCBI taxonomy): Eukaryota > Metazoa > Echinodermata > Ophiuroidea > Amphilepidida > Amphiuridae > Amphiura > Amphiura filiformis. The sequence continues at coordinate 34,621,595 of NC_092630.1, read as the reverse complement.
AACTGCCACAAATCCTATCGCCAAATTCATGGAAAAACCTCAGTATTACATTGCCAGACGATTTGTTGCGTGGTATTGGACACGAAATGCGCAATTGTATGATTTGGGGTTCAATCATAGGCGTGATTGAACCCCACACATTTCAATACAAAATTAGACAAATCGACTCTGAATTTGATTTAGTGATGTTGACGGAATATTTTGACGAGTCATTGTTACTCTTACGTAAACTGTTGTGTTGGGATTGGGATGACATTTTATATCTTCCAAAAGGCATTAGAAGCAGTAGCCATCGAATTGAAATGTCCGATTCTTTGCGGGAAAAATCAGAGCTTGGAATCGTGCTGATGTTGAGTTGTATAACCATTTTAATCAAACCTTGTGGCGTCGCATAGGTGATTATGGACCAACTTTTGAAAAGGATCTTATTTTCTTTCGCTCAAAACTTCAAAATCTACAACACCAATGTATAGTAGAGAATAGAACGGACACAAGACAAGCGAATTGAGAAAACTGTTCTGAAGCCACACGATTCCGATCTTTGTCAACGAGTATATCGTGATGATGTAGCTTACGCGGATTTGATACGGAGCAAAATGACTTCACAAGGTCTGTTGGTGGAACAACCAAAGAAGAATCAGTCAAAAATTCAGGACAAAAGTACAAAAGCGCGCCCGGTCAAACGGAAAGCATCGAGCCGTCATCCGCATAGACGAATCTAAATTCACGCATTCCTACACCTGACTAGCAGCCTTTAGTTGGGTAGCCGTCGGCTACAATGCACTCAAAATGGGAAATGATTCGGCCTTGGCGGAAGTTGAAACTGCATTCCATCACCCGTTTTACCCTTAATACATAATAATCGGATTATTTTCTACACGCGCTATCTATGCATTGATGTACTTGCGAACAAAAGTACTATGAATAGATGCGATGGGATTACCTGCGGAATTATCTCTATTATATATTATACAAATATTAACTGTCTATGAGTGTGATGGTCGAAATATAATCACGAGGTGAAAGATGGATTGTTCCATTCCACGAGCCGGAACGGCGAGTGGAATGGAACAATACATCTTTCACCGAGTGATTATATTTCGACCATTACACGAATTTAAGACAGTTAATATTTGTTTTATATCACTCATGCATAAATTCTATTACTAAAATACTATTTAAGGTAGGAAATACATTTTTTTATCAACATAACACCATGTTTTGCCGTGATATACTTCACATTTTGGGGCCCAACCCATAACTAAATCGGCGAGTCCAAGAGTCAGCGCACGGCTTGGCGCAGGCGCACTACGGCAGAGCACTATGATAGTAAAGACTATCACACGGAGAGGGTGATGGTAAAAATGGCAAATGGTAATCAACCAATGAACTGTCTAGAATTTATGTATGAGTGATATAAATTATTCTATTAACCCTCCTCGTCCTTGCATCTTCTCTAGGTGTTAGGCGGCTTTTATTTGCACAATTGGACGCTCAAAACACCAGGTTGGTGCTAGCGGCTACCCAAAGATGTCCGACCAAATCCTGACCATGACTTGGCTCGTTGGATTCGTCTATAGTATAGTATAATCGCTGATGATGCGGTGGATGATGCTCAATGAAACAGAATCACTCGTCTCAGATGGGATTATATTAATAAATCACACCTAACTCTTACTCGGGCTCTTGCATTGAGGTCACCGCATCATAAAGGTGTCGTAAGTTTGGCGAATCGTACCTGTTGAAGCATAGACCATAGAGGCCTTGCATGTGACGTATCATTAAATGGTCTATGCTTCAGGCCTCACAGATGCCGTATTTTCCACTAGTCACCAGCTAGATCTCACCTAGCTCTTATGATGTTGTGCACTCAACCGTGTAGTATAAACACAGACTGTGTAGAGGCTAGACTCGTTGTGCTTGTAAAAAAGCTGTGTATGACTGTGCGTACGCGTAGATGCATAAGAGAATCGTTTTGTAGCCAAACCTTTTAATATGCATTGACTACAATGTCAGAGTAAAGCACCAATGAAGCAATGAAGCAAGTCTGGTAAATCGTGTGGGCCAAGATTTTTAAGATTCGCGACGGATTTACATGTAGACATTTTGGATTTAAGTTCGTCCTACTCATCTGAGGACTTCATCAGGTATGACTGATATGATCACCTGATCCATTTGCCCGGGAAACAAGTTTGAGTGGTTTCCGGAGTTGTTAGTCTCTTTTGCAGACTTGGAAGTGGATCGTAGACGTGACTTAAGAGGTATGTGCCCTCCTCTCTGTTTAGGGTCTTGGTGCCCCGTCTACTTATCTCCATTGCTTCCCGAACTTCTCTAAATCTTCTGTCGTGCTCCTGCCCAAGGATCTTAGATTCTACCCAGTCTATAACGTGGTTATCCCTTGCAACATGATCTGAAATGGCTGATTTTGTCTGTTCTATTTCTGATGTTCTGCGTTCCGAGCGAGTGTACTTTTCCTCAGTCGCCTTTTTCACTTCTGCTTGATGTTCAGCAAGAATGGTACCGTGAACATCCGTGAGTTTTCACCGATATAGGAGAGGTCACAATTTTTGCATCCGATTGCCGGTTTTGACTTTTTCACGTTTGTCTTTTGGGTGGACTAAGATTAACTGAGAGTGCTGTGGGGTTTCACTGCTGTGTCAACTTTGTATTTTTTGAATGCTCTTTGGATGCGCTCCGAAAGGCCGCTGACATAAGGAATGGCCGACATGCCTTTGCTCTTCTCCTCGGCGGTCTTGCTTTTCTTTGATCTCAGTTTTTCAGCATATTTGGTTTTATTTTTCATTTGATTTGTCCATAGCCCAATCTGGGTAGCTACAATTTTCCAAGGCTGCACTCACTCGCTCTTCTTCTTTCTTGTACTGTGTTCTGCACCTAGGTTTCATTATCATTGAGGTATAGGACTTTTTATTTTTCGGAGAAGAGCAGGTAGCGCAACTACTTGATTATATTTCTACATGTTTATACTACATACTCTGAAAATTTTAGAAAAATCGCACGAGTCCGTTTTTTTAAATCACATTTTGTTCCTAAATGGGGTTATAGCGCCCTCAACGGGCACTCTTTCCATAGGGCTACATGTAAAGACCAGTTATAGACAAATGGCCCTAAAATAAAACGGACTCGTGCGAATTTCCTCAAATTTTGCATATGATGTAGATTTAACAATGTAATGCAAGTGATGTCGTTGCTGCTCTTCTAAATTCATTTTTAAAATGTCCGCCCCAGACCAATCTGTCTTCCGTTTCTGTTACGACGGAATCCGTGCGATCAAATAGCGTTCTAATCACACCCATTTTTTTGGTAAAGAGGGTGTTCTGATTTTTTTTTTTTTAATTGAGATACTGATCAGTGTGCGTAGGTTTACGGTACACTAAAAGCTTGATTGACCCGTCTGATTTTCTGACAATGAGTGTATCTAAAAATGGGATTTACCATTTTTTTCTTCTTCAAAGGTGAATTTTATGCTTTCAGTTTTGTCGATTGTGTTCAGATGGTCAGTTAGGTTTTGCACTTGACTATGGCAAGCCACATCATTCATAAATGCGAGTTTTGCCCGCTATACTGGTCGAGGAGCACGCTATACTGGTCGAGGAGCACGCTATACTGGTCGAGGAGCACGCTATACTGGTCGAACAGCACGCTATACTAGTCGAGCAGCACGCTATACTGGTCGAGTTTAACCACGCCGAACGGCGAGTTTCACAACGCCGAACGGCGAGTTTTCACCACGCCGAACGGCGAGTTTTCACCACGCCGAACAGCGAGTTTTCACCACGCCGAACGGCGAGTTTCACAACGCCGAACCGCTACTACATGTATATGATGATATTATATGATGTTATATAGGCCTACACTTAAAACCAAAATAAAGAGATACTTAAAGGGCCACATAAATAAAAATCACGAGCTATCTGGTTAAGAATGATAAAGAGGAATACCGGTAACTAGAAAAGAGCGGGAACATTTTTACATTAATTTATAGGCCTAATACGAAAAAAAAGAGATCAGAACCTTTAAAATAAAACACAGCACAATTTTCCTTTTAATTTCATTTATGATATTTCCAATTTATTTTCCATTATTACACATTAAACAGAACTTCAGTCACATTTTCAAAGGGCAACACCTGATAATAGGGCTACATGTAGGGCCTGTCATTTTTCATAGAGCGACCAATTTTCAGTAAGCTAGTGAGTCCAACTTTAGACCCAAAAACAGTGGGATGTAAAACACGATATTGCCTTCATATTGCAAAATTGTTTTTAAACATTATTATACTACGTGTAGGCCTATTATTATTATACTACGTGAATATTTTAGATCGACGTCAGAAAAACTCGCCGTTCGGCGTGGTGAAAACTCGCCGTTCGGCGTTGTGAAACTCGCCGTTCGGCGTGGTGAAACTCGACCAGTATAGCGTGCTGCTCGACTAGTATAGCGTGCTGCTCGACCAGTATAGCGTGCTGCTCGACCAGTATAGCGTGCTCCTCGACCAGTATAGCGTGCTCCTCGACCAGTATAGCGGGCTCCTCGACCAGTATAGCGGGCTCCTCGACCAGTATAGCGGGCTCCTCGACCAGTATAGCGGGCAAAACTCGCATTTATGAATGATGTGGCTTGCCATACTTGACCCTCTTTTACGATCTCTATCACGTCGTCGACATAACGCCGCAAATACCGTGGTTTAAACTCTAAGGGGCTGTCCGACGGCCTGCTGCTCCAGGAATTCCATGAAGAAAAAAGGCTTTGATGGGGCTAAATGGGCTACCCATCGCGGCACCAAAGCGTTGTCTGCTAATGGTGCCCCGGAATTTAAAATAGGTTGTGGTTATGTCGTCGACTTAAAGTTTTGTCCTCAATCAATCTCTACTTAAGGTTATTAACTATTTTAAAGTGTTGCGATTTGGTAGTTCACAGCATCTTGCGAATGGTAGTGAGCTTTGGCAAAAACTGAATTGCTCATTTCATAGCGAGCATGTAGAAGAATTCAAATATCACACATATACTTTTGTCATTCCTGTGGTTCTTGAGATATGTTGTAAAAAGGACTGAAACAACAACAATTTTGTAAAACGTACACAACTCATTAACAACAATAAATTAAGCAAGTTTTCAAAGTATAGGATTCGTAGAATGAACTTTTGCAAAACATCAAGGTCTTATTTTTCAATAATATATTGATCTAGATAATGAAAATCGATTTTATTGATTGCTTCGACCAACAATACCTCGTCTACCCTTAACCATAGGCGTAGATCCCGGGGGGATGCGTGGCATTATCGCCCAATATTTTGCAAGGGGGGGATGGTCCATACAATCATCCCCCCCAATGTTGACGCCTGATAATGGGTTTCTGACCAAATTAACCTCATATTTGTCTATTTTAGCCCCAAAAGTGCAAATTTTCGCTCGCTTCACGTGCATAGCGCATTTGTACCATAAACTTATTCTGTCGCTAAAAGGTGCTGCATAGCCTATACTTTAAGATTTTTCCCCAACTCCATCCCCCCCAATGTCAAAAAGAAATTTACGCCACTGCCCTTAACTATGCCGATGGCTTCTTTGATTGGTGTATTTTTCAAAGCGACACATACCTCTACGATCCACTTCTGAAGTCTGCAAAAGAGACTAAGCAACTCCGGAAACCACTCAAACTTGTTTCCCAGGAAAGTGGATCAGATGACCATATCAGTCATACCTGATGAAGTCCTCCGATGAGTATAGGACGAAATATTATAGTGAGTACCAAATATTCACTTGGTTTTGTCAAACTAAGATCCAAAATGTCTATTTACTGAACAAACCTGATGAATCTATTCAACGAAGGATTTACATGTAACTAATTGTCATTTGTATACTCTATTATTTATACTGGTTTCTGTTAAATTCGGATAAATCGTACTGTTTCTCACATCTAGCTGTTATTTTTGAATAACATTTTATCATGCTGGGTGGAGGTGCAGGCCTTAATCATAATGCAAGCCTTAATCAAGTGTACTGTGCAAGTAGGAGGATTTATTAGATATTTTGTTTGTTTGTTTGTTTACCCAGGTTGATCCATGGGAAATCCATGGACCGTTCCAAGCTGATTCTAAATTATTCTTGATTTTGATTAATATTATAGTCATACCTGTTTGTTTCCTTAGCATCGGTTATTAAAATTACAATTTTCCACATACACATTCCAGTTTGCAAGAGGCGATAATGAATAATGAATAAGTCATAGTGTTATTACTTTTGGGATTTTTCAAATTCATATTGTGTTTGTTACACACCCGCATTTGTGATACTTTTTTGCTTCGCCACTTTGGTATTGTTTGTGTTAAAAGTATCCATATTTTTGGAATTTTTAATATTTAGCCTAATTTCATACTGTGTTTTGCCATATTTGATATTGCGTTGAATTGATCATGTGTTAAATTGCTTCGCTGTATACTTTATTTTTCCTTTTTGTTTCTATCATTCACAAACTTTCACACTTCTCGGACCTAATGATATAAGGGCTTAAAACGTGAATGATGTTGTATTCATAATTGCATCTACCGCCCGCTCTCGCTGTCGCTCGTTGCTAGCCTTTGCAATATATGCTTCTTGCGTAGTGTAAATAAACGAGTTAGGTGTGAAGCATGTACGAAAGGTTAACATCGTTATACGTATGATATGCCCATAGGTGCTAGTATGAACTTCCATTTGATATTCTAAATACCATTTTAAACCAATGCATGTGCAACTCAAATCCAACCTTCTACCTCTTATCTTGTCAGGCAAACAAAGTCCAAAGGTCCCTTAATTAAACCACTTCCCTGATTAAACGTACTATAAGCAATTAAGCATAATGCAAGCTGTTTAAGAAATGTTAAAATGACCGATCGACCACAGCTGAAAATTTAAAAACAGAAACGGGTCCACATAATAAGAAAGCAAAAGTAAAAGTTTTTGAAATCGCCCAGAAGTACCTGCCTATGTAACCGCATAACCAGCAAAATGGAGAAAATTGAGGCATGTAGCATGATTAAGTTCCATTTTAAGGGTTACAGTGCCCAGAAAATCTGTGATGAAATAAAAATTCCTTTTCCAAAAAGCAACAGTGACATATCACAATCACCACCGAAGATAACTTTCATTTCATCATTGATTTTCTAGGCACTGAAACCCTTCAAAAGCAGGAACGCTGCTTGCCTCAATTTTCTCAATCTTGCAGTTTATGCGCAGTAACTGGGGCAGCAGGTTATTGGCATCTAGCGCCACCTGTAAAAAAAAGTAAACATACTTATGAGACCATTTTTGAACCATAGTAGCTCATAGTGTACATAAGGACCAGTGATTGCACTGACAAAATTTCATTGATATACCTAGTAAACACAAAAACGTTTTAAAAACGTTTTAAATAAGTTATATTTTGGCTTTTGGTTTAGGTAAAAACGTTTTAATAACATTAAAATGTCGGGTTATATAAAGGTCATGATAACGTTTTAAAACGTTTTGTATGAAAACACTACAACACTGAATATTTTTAAATGTTTTCAAAAAATGTTATTGTAAACTTTTTTTGAAAACATGTTTGCCAAATATTGTGTCAATACTTAAATAACATTATGTTAAAGTATTTGAACCCAGCAAACACAGAAATGTTCTTAAAATGTTTTTTTTTTCAAAACCTTTTAAAAACATTGAAATGTCGGGTTATCTAAAGGTCATGAAAACGTTTTTAAAACGTAATTGAAAATATTTTGGGCAAACATTTTTCGCAAAATATTTTTCCAACCCCAAAATAACATTGTGTTTAGAAATGTTTTGTATCTAGTTTTCAAGAATGTTTTTGGAATGTTATTAAAACGTTTTTATACCCTTTATATAACCCGACATTTATACGTTTTCTGTAAAACATTTTTGTTTGCTGAGCAGTAGATTATCAAAAAATGTTTTTTAAGGTTATGAAAAGGTTTTATACTCTTAATATACCCTTTATATAACCCTACATTTAAACGTTTTCTGACAACCTTTTATAACCTTTTGCGAATGATGTCGAAAACGTTTTGTGTTTGCTGGGTAGCTCTTTCACTTCTGGGCGATTTCAAAAACTTTTTGATACCCCCTCGTACGCTATTCAAATTTGGACATTATAGAAGATCTGGAGCGTGATGGGTATAAAATAAAACGAGACACAAATGCAAAAGTCCAAAGAGTGATGAGGATTCGGAACGCGTCGGGCTATAATAATTAGATAAAAGTGCTAAATGTATTATATAAACCAGCCTTATTTGCTATCTTCAATAAATAAAATTTTAAAAATCATTAAACTTAAAAATATACCAAAATAGTTACTTAACAGCTTCTGTTTATTAAGGTAGGCCTATTCGTTATTTTCTTCGTAGGCAGGCCCGTACGCGGGGGGGGTGGGTGCGTGGGTGCAGTCGCAAATTTTTTTTACAAAATTTTACAAAATCGCCCCCCTTGGAAAAAAAAGATCCACTTTTTCAATATCAGCACCCCCCCCCCCCAAAAAAAATCCTGCGTACGGGCCTGTTCGTAGGCCCTAAATACTTTCTTCAGAAGATAGAAATATGGAAATAAAAATATTCCAAAAAACATTGCCTAATACCAGGTATGTCACAGTGGCTGCACAATAATTCTGCCACACTGTGCATGCAAGCATAACAGTGATTTGAAAAGCGCGCGCTTCAAAGTTGACCAATTTTAGAAAACATCTAGGCCTATGTCAAAAAATGAATTTCCTCATATGCTTCATTTATCCAAATTGTTTGCATTTTTAATATATGGTGTGTGCAGACTTTCCGAGGCTACCATCGGGTCCGCAAAAATTAAATATTGTTTTAAGAGCTACTGCCTGTTTTTATGGATTTTTGAAGATCGCTCATAAATCAGTAAATATAGGCCTATTGAAATAAAGGACCTACCACCATTTAGCTGAAATATTAATCTTTCTTAGCATGTAAATTATTTCCGTCGACAACGAATGAAACACTTGCCTTGCCTTGAGTAAAACTAATTAAAAACAAAACATCAAAGAAATTTTTAGGGAGTAATTTTCCCAACCACAATAGCTCCAAGCCATTGTGTGTGTCCACGGCCATACTATATTTGTTTACGCGATACAGTAGAATGGCTGTTCCTTTTACCATTTGTCTTCCCGTGTTAATCCAGATAACAAAATGTTAATTTAAAGTCTCATTGCAAATGAATTTCTATTTTTACTTTTCGGATTTGGCTTTGAGCAATGGTGACACATACCATGTTTACAGAAAAAAATGAAATTCTATTCCAGACATCGTCAAAATGTCAAACTTTGTATTTTTTGTATTATATTTAAGTAATTAACTGCAGTTTCTTTATTCAACATCATAACAGGTTCATACTTGACAAATTTATGGTGAATGAATAGACTTTCATTAAATATTGAAAAAACCCAAAATTACTCATGCCTAATTTACATAATAATATCATGAATACATAATTAGCTGTAATTAGCTAATTTGCATAATTAATTACTTTTGTGTATTTTTTGTTATCAATTGAAATAACTTTGTATACATATGTGTGCAAAAAAAAAAACCGCACCCTGATAACATGTACGGTTTGCTATTGGCATCAATTTTGCATATTAATTAGCTGAACTTAGTCATTTTTTCACCTTTAATTTGTCTGCAGATTGCCTGAAATAGCTAAAATAGTATATTTGGTTGATTTATTATAATTATTCAATGATAGATTTTTAAATTTTGTTTTCTTTACCGAAGTACGGAAAGATAGGCATTTCATGAACCTGTGCTACTTAAATTAACGCTGCTTTTTCAATCAAGGGTCCAAATAAACCTTCAAAATCTCGAAATGTGCCAATTTTGTCATTATAGCCATTTGTGGCAGGTTTTAATTCCATTTATGAGCATCTTAAAATTGACACTACATCACAATGCATTGACCGATTTCAATTCCGTTTTTTGATTTTTGATACTTTAATAAAGCTCATTCATGTAGAAACATTAAATAACGTGTTTCTGCTGCGCTTATTTTAGGGGTGATATGCCTACTGTACTAATACGCGTTTTAGCTGGGCGCGCGTGCAGGAAAAATAGCCATTAGGCTTACGCCTTATGCAAATTAATGCTATAAATGTAAGAATTATCTTTTTGTATTTTGTAAACCCGCCTTAAAAGGGCATTTCGTGATCCACAGCATCACCCCCCCACTTTTCTCAAAAAAAGTTGAGATTTTTATATCACTGGAAACCTCTGGCTACATAATGTTTATGTACAAAATATTTCTTGCAGATTAATTCGTTTGGCAAAGATATCGTGAAATTTTAATTTCGTTCTGGTGCACCAGAACGAAATTACAACACATTGTCTATGGAGCAGTGTAATACACATAATCATGCATAACTCGCAAACGCAAAATCAGAATCAACTGAAATTTTGGGAATAAGCTTTTTTGTGGATCTACTGAAAAATGCCATAAAAAGAGGATGCTAGGATCACGAAATACTACTTTAATTGCTATCTTCAGTAGATAGAATAAAAAATTAAAATATACCAAAAGAGTTACTTAAGGGCTCTGGTATGAACTTTTGGACAGTATTTTTTCTGGGACATGAGAGCATCAGACATATCGAATTACATTCTGAATACGAAGAATGTCCTTCTGATATCAAATAAGTTTGATTTTATTTGAAATTCGCGATATAATACAAATATCATATTTTAATCATTTGCCATAAAATGTGTATTATATCGCGAATTTCCAAAAATTAAAATCATTTGATATCAGGACATTCTTTGTACATTTGTATTCGTATTCATAATTATAAGAAATGCCGAAAAGCATGTTCTAAATATATTTTCGAATTTCTTCCATTCATATGGAAAGGTTGCAATTTTTAATAATTGTTATAATTTGCACAGTACTTTTGTGGGACTTCAGAGACATACAAAATTGTATTCTCAATCTGAATCCGAGGATTATCCTTCTGATTTCAAATAGTTTTCATTTTAATAGAAATTGTTTTTGAAATTCGCGATAATACCAATTAAATTTATGACAAATTATTAAAACTGATATTTGTTATATATTCTCAGAATGCAATGTGTCTGATGCGGTCTCAGTCCTCTCTAAAATACCGTGCAAAGGTGCGTGACCGACCCCTTAAAACTATTCTGAAAATAAAGGTGAGCAAGGCGGTTCTCGAACCACAAGTCTCGCATGCTTTTGCGACCGTCTCACTGCTTTAGCGTTGCATTGGGTTATTGGGGTTTAGTGGACAGTATGGAAAACGATATTGTCTTTAAAAGTTCCAATAAAGGGCCTTCCTGGTATCACTTACGACGTTCTTGAATTGACTCGACGACGTGCAAGTAAGCTGCACACCTTAGTGCCAAAGCCAGGTTTTCTCCATGACAGGACCTGCACACCACTTGCGTGCGCAAGGGAGGGGGACCACTTTTGTTGGTCATTCGGGGGATTCGGGGAAAACGTTAAAAACAAATTTGCTCCTAATCAGACTCCATTCGGGGAACTGAACAACCCCGCCCCCCCCCCCCCACTTTCAATGTGCTGGGCACGCCACTGCACTGCTGCACACCTTGGTTTTGCCAAAATCAAATACATCAATCCGACCTGGTCTGGAGATAACTCTTCTTGTACCTCAACTTCAGCAGCGATGTATAGCTTTTATTATACCAGAAGTGTAGCGACAATGCCAACGAAATTTTCGTTTCTGTAAAAATAGGGACAGTCCCTATTAAATAGGGACAGTGGCAGGTATGTGATAAACCAGAGCAGACAATCAAAAAGATAGAAAATTGTTATGTAATAATGTTATTATGAAACCTGTTGGCACACTTTTCACACCATGTTGATAGTTCTATAATTGGAAATCAGCAGGAGCTAATTGGAGGGATTAGTGATTTTGATTTCTATACCTTTTTCGTGGAGCAAAAACTACACACTGACCTGCATGTACAACCATTAGCTCTACCACGACACAACTTGAACCCAACATGACACTATCTGACCCAACACGCCCGATACATTTTAGAACACTTTGAAACACCCATAAAATTACGGGAAATACCAAAACTTTTCAGAACACCCTGGAATACTTTGAAACGCCGCAGAGCACTTTGGAACACTTCAAAACGTTTCAAAACACCCAAATTGCCCTGAAACACTTCAGAACACTTTGGTACATCCTGACCCCGTAACACCATGAAACCAATCAGATCTGGTGATATTTTGTCCACAAGGTTGATTTTAACACATTTCCAAACATTTTTGTATTAGAGTCGTTAAATTATGCAAATTAACTAATTGTGCATACTTTTTGCCGAAAAAACTAATCAGGTGATCAGCAGCTTTGTATGGTTCCTTTCACTAGGTTTCGCTACCATACGCCTGATGATGTTGAGATAATTTTTCACAACTCCGCTATCAATTTGCGATTTTTGCATAAATTATGCAAATTTGTCATTCTAATTTGTGTAGTCACTGAAAAACATGCAGGCACAGAGCACAGGTGGATACAAGGCAATAGTATTTTGCTAAAACTTTCAAATCTTGAGATTAAAAAAATTTAAATGTACGCTGCGACATCAATATTGGGACCATTGCAACAAATGAACTGTCATAAATGCGCAGAAATAAATTCTGCTTTGAATGCATATCCCACGTTTAGCATACGATCAACCGTTTTTGAATAATGATAATTTATTCAGGGGAGGTAATTACTTTTTTGGTAGATGTTTATAAATGACATATAAAATGAACTGAAACAAACCAAGGATAAAAAAAGTATTTATTTGTCCTTATAAATAATAAACACCAGCAACAATTTTTCCAAAAATGTAATATCTTTTTATTTGAATCCAAAGTCATGTATAAATACACACACTTCACGATTTATACATCCATTATGATTTACAAATTGCAACAAGCCATACAAAAGGAAAATAGGTAAGACTTGCTTCCACAATTTCTTTTTTTTTTTTAAAGAATTTCTATTTCAGGCATCAGCAACAATACTCTGTACTTCTGTTGCTACCTTTTGAAAGTGATCACAAGATTATGCACCTGGGTACAATTGAGCTCATGTGAGCTTCTGACCTACTGCCATTACGCCCTGGACCGTAACTATATGACATACCCCATATAGAGCAGCTACTCATTATTTAACGGAACTTGATACTTCAATGCCTGACACTACTCAACATTGCCTGAAAATGTGCATTTCCCTATAATTTGAACAGGGAAGATCCAAGCAAAGTTGCCTGAAATCAGGCAATTGCCTGAAAGTTTACATCCCTGACCAACCTAGCGATTACACCACTTGTTGCCAGTAGGTCATTCTTTTCCAATATTTGCCACACATTAATGGTGCTATGAGGCAATTCAATTTGTTATGGTTCATGAGCATATTTGTAGGTAAAAATCTCACTTGTGCAACAATTTGGCCCACCGATGCTGTATTTTATCTGCAAATGAAAATTTGATCCTCTTACACTGTTCTCTTAAATTTTTTTTTTATTTGTTAACCTTATAATATCTTCCTCATTCCATTGAACTTCCTAAATTCTGTTGTTTGAATTTGTCCCATTATGATGACGTTCTGAATCTGTTACATTCAATTTTGAAAGAAAGTATAATTTTTATTATTCATATCTTTTCTCAACTTCAGTTTACAAAGTTTTAAATGTGACTTGGGCGTGTTATTTCTTACTTCTTGTTCTGAGGCTTTCATGTTGAATTATATCATATATTATCAACACAGAATTGCACATGTCATGACACATAGATTCATGCAGAGTTCCATCAGACAGAGGTACAAGAATTGCTCAAATTTATACACTTATAGTTTGATCAGCTCGTAATCGACGGGCCTTATAACATCACGGATTGATATCAATATATTTTATTTGGAGAATTGTCTTGTGACATCTCGCCAGAAGTATTACAAATTATTAATCATGTTAATTGAAGTCCTATACTTCGTCTATTTTCTTTAACACGCAAAATATTGTCCAGGCAGATCAACTATATCATTCTTAACGTGGGTTTAGTTTTTGGCGTAGTGGTAAAAGCCTAATAATTCCCGCCGATTACGAGCTGATCAAAGTATATGTAAAGACCATGTGTAAAGATTGCTGTATCTTTGGCAAGACAAGGTATGTACATTACAAAGTTTTTTGAACACAAGACCACTATGACAGGTGAAAATACAGACAATGACAAACAGTGCTAAGAAAGAGTGAACTTTGGAAAAAGGCATAACATTGACCATCTAGATGTGGAAATATGTATACATACTAAAGAAAAAATAAACATAGCTTTACCAAAGATGAAAGAGAAGCTGTTTATATCCCACTAACCACCGTAACCTTTATCTACAACTTATCTATCTGCCAACAAGCAGAGTTACCACAGGCAAAAGGCATTACAATATTCCAAGTCAAGCTTCCACGACGATAATGGCCTCCAACTCTTTTGCATTTTTGCTTATTTCATACTTATCTCCTTAAAAATATCTTTTGCTCATCTTTAACCCTCTACAATATACAATTAACCAACTTATTCTCTACCGTGCATTTCATATTTACTTTTTTTCCAAGTCTTCTTAAATGTATCTCTGTTATTTCAAATAATATAAATTGCTATAATACAAAATAACTTCTCAACTTAGTGTGGTATCAGTCTGTGGTAACCCCATGCTCACCCCTTACAGATTTGTATAACACATGATACAGCTTGTTTGATTTGCGGGTAACATTTTACTTAAAAGAAAACTTGTCAAACCAAATGTGGTTTTTCATTTAAATAATATGTTACACCCTGAAGACATTTACTTTACAAGGTGCTTACACAATGTATTGATCAATTGTGCATAAAATGATGTAGCTTTCATCTATGTAGCAATTCATCGAAAGTGAAATTAGCATTGTGAGCAAGCTTCATACTAATACAGCCTGTTTTTGATTACCATGGATATGCTGATATTAGTTGTTGATTCTCATCCCAACCCAATCAATACCATCTTCACTTGAAAACACTTTTGTATCAAATCATTGAAATGGTTTAGATCTGAAAACAAACAATGAGGCCTATCAAACAATGACTTGTTACTCTTCAGAAGTAAGTTTCAAGTAGTGAAGGAATACTAAGCAGGCTTTGAGTTTTAAGGTGAGCGAGTGCAATGCTCGAAGAGGGCTCACCTAAGTTGCCCATCCGAGTGTGATTTATAGCCACCTTATAAAATCTGCCAGACTTTTGACTTCTTCACAAGTGCAGTATACAACACACCTGACAGCTCACCTTAGGATATCAAGGATTGCGATAAACTGCAAACCCAGTATTTTCAAAACTCAAAGCCTGTACTAAGCATTTTACCCTTCAGAAACACCTCAAGAAAACCCTGCTGGGCACCTATTGCAAATCTACCCCAACCCCTTTATAGCGTATGAGTGACAACCTCCAGTTTGCCAAGTAATTCTGTGCGGCGTGCGGTGGTGGTCTTGTCCACGTCTAAGTACTGTTGCTTGGACATCTTGCCGCTGACCACTTTCTCGCCATTGGTAACTTGGGTGGCGATCAGATCCTTTACCTGACCAGCTAATTTCTGCAATTCTACAACCTGCAATGATAGAGAGACACACATATATAAGTTTTAATAATAATAATCAGGGATGAAAACTGACAAAATTTCCTGAAACTTCTTTCACATTTCCTGAAAATGTGTATTTCCTTATATTTTGTACAGCGAAGATCAAAGCAAAATTTCCTGAAATCACAAAATTTCCTGAAGATTTACATCCCTGAATAATGAACATTGGAGCACTGCCCAACACAATCTCAAACATGAGGGAAGCCATTTTTTTCAGCACTGGTGTTATTATGATCAGTATTATTTGAAAATATATTAAGGGATCTAGAATAAGGGATCTAGAATTTACTTATGGAGTTTCGACAGTATTTTTTGTGGGACATGAGAGCACCTCAGACGTATTGAATTGCATTCTGAATACTGAAGCATGTCTTTCTGATATCAAATAATTTTCATTTTTGAAATTCACGATATAATACAAATTTTATGACAAATTATTAAAATTTGATATTTTTCAAATTGTTGATATATAACACTAACAGTCCTCGAAATAAATTTTATAAATCTAATGATATATTCTTAAAGTGTATGTAGCTGGGAGGAAAAGCCGACGATCAATTGAAAATTTTGACCATTTATATTGAAGATATGGATTTTTTTCCCAAAAAGACCTATTTTTTTTGGGTGTCTTGGGAAAAAAATCCATATCTTCAATACGAAAGGTCAAAATTTTCAATTGATCGTCGGCTTTTCATCCCAACTACATACACTTTAAGTATAAATCATCAGATTTATAAAGTTTACTTTAAGTACTGTTAAATATCAAATTTTTAATGATTTGCCATAAAATGTGTATTACATTGCGAATTTCAAAAAATCAAAATTATTTGATATCAGAAGGACATTCTTCGTATTCAGAATGCTCTAATGTCCCACAATAAATACTGTCCAAACGTTCATACCCCTTCCCTTAAGATGCCCTACAACTTTCTGAACAAGCGTAATGAGGGTGCTGTTGCAAATGTCCAGCCGAGCACGAAGACACAAACGTGTGTACTAATCGTTGTCATGCCCCGAATCAAATATCTTTGGATTTGTCCAAACATTAATAGAAAAATACTAATATCTTAAATTTCTGTACAGATATTATAATTATGTGTAAGTGAATAAATTTGGTGTTCACCACTTTGTGATCCAAATTATTTCCCCATGTTCTGAGCATGGGCTTAGAATAAAGGGTTGAAAATTTCCAATGTCAAAATTAAAGTTGTGGGTCCCCCTAAGTTGACCAGAAGTTGCAAAATTAGAATAGTCGTTGCCACCCCCTATTATACATTCCACAACTGTTAGCGTAACCTTTATTTTTGTGCAGGTATTATTATCACTGACTCCACACTATGCAGTCAGGAAGAGATTGATAATACTTAATTCCGTTACCTACTTCGGACAATGGTCGAGGTCCAATGACCTTTTTAAACCTTTTCCCAACACTCCCAATGTATTTTGGAATCAATTATAATTAACTTTAACCCTACCCCTAATCTGACATTTGCTAATGGGCTGATATTCTAGTGTATTGCCCATATGGATCCACCCCCCGGTCATCTTAGTCTTACCCATATGGATCCATAGCCAGGTCATCTTACCTTTTCATGTACTTCAGAACTCTCACTTTTCAGTGTGCTTGTTATAGTTTGAATGGCCTGAGTTTGTGTACGCTGGTCTCCATCCAGCTTCTTGAGAGTGGCACGGAAACCTGCATGTTGACAAATTTGAATTCAATAACATGAAATTTAAAAAGAACACACCCGCAATATTTACCAAAACATTTGCTAATAACTAAATTTAATAACCATAACTGCCATCACTCATATATTCATAATAATTACTGATTTATCATACCACATGCATTCACCTGTAGTGATATATTATACTGTGAATAAAGAAATCTGTGAACACAACACCACTGTTGTGGTCCGGGGTTCTGGGATAATTCAGCTATAATATACATACATTTTATTTTTTTCCTGATCCCGACTTGAACCAAAAGAAAGAACCCCGGTCCGTTTCAACTCGGCCACTCACCCCCATCCGGCCTAACAGGGGTACTTGGGCATGAACACAATGTAAGGACTTAATCTTCACCAATCGTCATCTAATCCAGCATACTACCAAATAATATGGTCAACCTGTCCTGGTATTTTGACTTTACCTGGGAAACCTCCCAGTTCTGACTATCAAACTTGAGGTTATCTGTGCATGTGATGACAAAACAGGTTTTCAATTGGAGAGGAATAAAGGTCCGTTCATACTACGCGGCAATTGCTTCGTGATGTGGTGCATTGCTGATATATTGACTACTTTTTTGCCGCAACGCATCGCATTTCCAAGTTAAAATGTATTTAACTTTATTGCGATACCGCATTGCAGTATTTTGCAGTACGATGCAGTGCTGCAACGCACCACAAAGCAATTGCGGTGTAGTATGACCATAATATTTTCAACAAGACAATTACACACTTACCAGAACTATCTTTACTATGCTTGAATTTGTTAATGGCATCATCGTAACTACTGTAGAGTTTGGAGCGCTTGCCATGGTGGCCAAGAACTTCTTCTACCAATCCTGCAACTCGTAAACGAGCTTCATTCACTTCATCCTAAATGAAATTAAGAACAACAATAATACTGATAACAGGGATCTATATGAAACTTGCGACATTTGTTACAGTTATTAAGTGTCAGAAGGTGTGCAAGAGAATTTGCTTCTTTTCTATTAAAAAAAAAGAATTCAACAAAAATTGCATTTGAGGTTTATGTAAATGGGGGCCCCTTTTTACACATTGTTTTCCATTTGACCTTTGGAATAACATGATGTTTTTATCACCCAACAACTATAGATATATCACTAAGAACTGTACAGGCAATTATTCTGGCAGTCCACATATTAATATTTAAGGCATGCAATGCTTTACTTACTGTAGAGATTGAGAAGTCAATCCTGACGATGATAATAACAGCTATAAAGAGCAGATACAGAGCACCTACAACTAGCAGAGGCTCTTGGAGCAGCAGAAGCTTGTTGAAGGTGTAATGAAGCTGTGAAATCAAAACATCAAATTGAAATCAGTTAAGTCAATTCTAAATTTACATTATCTTCTCATTGTTTCAATATCTGACACAAACTGATCAACCAGACCAACAGGAGGCAACCAACTCCTAACATCCCTAGCATATTTGGTTGCAACAAATTGTAATATTCACCCTTTGCACGGATCCGCCTTCTTGCTACCAAAATGAGGTTCTCCCTGCAAGCACATTGATCATTTAACGTCTATAGAGCTTATAGATACTACACCCTGGTCAATTTTGTGCATATTTTGCATTTTTCTCAAAAATTATAACATATTGGTGACAAGTAAGATATGTATATTATAGGGGCAAGGACTACACAAACTACTGCCCTGAAAATAACATTTCCAGTGCAGTAGTTGTAGTCCTTGCCCTATAATATACATATCTTACTTGTCACCAATGCGCTATAATTTTTGGGAAAAATGCAAAAATAGGCACAAAATTGGGCAGGGGTGTAGTACCCCCTTAATGTTACAAAGGCACTCAGTGCAACTTGTTGGCACAGTGCGTTACAGGCACAATGCAAACAACAACACACTTAGAATCAACGTTTGCTAGGCCCATAGTGAAACTGTCCGTAGTGTACACCATTCCCCCTTCATGAGCGATTGATTTTATGAATCGCCTTTCGTACATTGAGATGAGAGTATGCGACAACTTGGAACAGTGTAAAGAGGGAACAAGGGCTATCAAACACAGCTAACTCAACTTACTTCAAAGTCTTCAATATGAGGCTCCACTAAATTGGTTTTATGTGCAATTATAACAGGTCGTCCAATGGTGTCCAGGTAGGTATAGTGTAGCTCATTGGGGCTACGGCGAATCTCATATGGTGTTTTCAGAGCTATATTTCTGTCGAATCAAATCAAAGAAAAGTTGATAACATGAAAAGCAAAAAGATGCAGAAAACTTACGACTTTGTCCCAAGTGATGACTTTTGTGGAGACTCCATCTATCGTCACAATACAAGATCATCTTGCATTTACATTCATTGTCACTTACCGTATCTATAGTGCGATATTTAAGTGATATTACTGTAAATGTGGTCAATCAATTTTGAGTTTTCTTACATACATGTAGGCATACACAAAAGAACATTTTTCCAATAGCTGTGTTGAGCAAGAAAATTAATATTCCACCAAAATGTCCACTATTACAGTACCGGTACTTAATTTTTTCATGAATTCTGCCGTTCTGAGCAGTGTTGAGGTTTGTTTTATTAACAGTTTTAGATACTTTCAACATTAAACTCTAGGGTCAAAAATATGTTTCCAGGCTTAAAATTTGCCATTCTGAAATTAATGCAAGCTTTTTAAAACCTGTGGTTACTTGGAATTAAGAATTCTATTTGCGTAAGATCTCTTCATGTCCATAAATCAGAGCTTGAAGGCACATGTTCCCATCCACAGCTTCATCCCAACATCATCCCCACTTTCTCATCATCAAAATATAGATTTTGGTATCACTGGAAAGCCCACATTATCTCATTGACCCTGTGAAATATTAGTACTGAAATTGTAACTGCACAATACTTGACCAGAGGATGTTTAAAGACATTCCCACAACCCAATGGGGTTTCTGACCTTGTATGCCTGGCTTTTGTACACATGTGGTACAGTTGATCATACCTTGCATTGGGATTGTGTGCAAATATCTGGCATTTTCATCCTATTATTTAACATTCAAAACATTGAGATTTAGGAATAAAATTAATGCAGTGGGACAATAAGAATGTTTCCGGTAAGAAAATCAAATATCAGTCATAAGTCTCAACTATTAGCTTGTTGGCTGCAGTTTTAAAATTACCATTTTGTGTGTGTGGCAATGGGGACTTTGCCTTTCAAATTAGGTTATATTGATCAAATTTCCCAATCATAGTGCATTGTAGGAATGCCTTTAAGACTCCTCTGATACTTGACATATTACATTTTTTGTTTGTACATTTGCAGACTTACTTTGCTCCCTCAGGGAGAATGATTTTCACTGTCATCTCGTCAACAACCATGTCATCAAAGACATGATCCAAGAAGCGCATCGATAAGACATAGTTATCCCCTGTTAGACAAGATAAAATAAATATAAGTTATCAGACAAACATAAGTTACACAACATTTACTAACTGTTGTTGATACTCTACTTTGCAGTGTGTCTTTTATCTAAAAATGTTTTTCCTCCCAAAAGTTCATTGCTAAAAATCCTTAGAGTTGCATAGCATTGAAACCTAAATACGTTAGTAAGCAGCAATGCCCTATTCCAGGGAGGAATTTAAGGGTGTATCTACTACAGTAAAAATTCAATGTAAAAAAAAGTACAATGCGAATGCACGATCGTGGACACAATATGTGAGTGGACACTACGAATGAGCCGTTAACTCTGCAAATTGTATTCTGAGATACAGTGCAAAATGTACGTGAGGGTCGTATTCATAGACTGTGTCTCAATTAGGCGCGACATGTTTCTCATTTGATAGCGTTTAAACCAATCAATAATCCAATTGCTGAAGAGGATAATAATCTTCTACATATAGAATCATTAAATAGATCTAGTCTTTCTTTGCTTTGGCTAAATCCTGTTCAAGTGGTGGGTTACAATTGCATTGTATTTAGTCTAGGTATGTATAACCAACAATAACAATGAGAGGACATTCCTGAAACTCGTTGACTTGGGGATGATTTGAAATGACCGCCAATTATGACTTTATTACAAGCAATGTGGAAAAAGAGACATGTGAAGAACCGAAAAAGGGTACCATTTTGTTGAAGGAGCAGAGTTCAACAAACCATAACTCCGCTTCTGGATATCGTTTGAAGTCAAATGATATACTATTTTAAAGCTTATGATATATATTTTCTAAACACGAAATAAAACAAAATTGACCGGGGGCCGACTTTACGGCCGATTCGTAGTGTCCAGTCACATATTGAAAATATTAACCAATCACAAGTGAGTTGGCATGGTTGGATTCACTTTTGTGTTACACACATCCGGGCATTCATCACACAATGTACATGTATGCTGTGAATCATCACGCTGCCGACAGCCATTTTCATTCAAATGAAATTTCTAACTGTAATCATCCATTCTCAAAGGAAGATATGCATGAATAACAGTTGATTCTGACTATGTTCAAACTTTACACAGAAGATCATATGCAAGAATCAAAAATTCTTATTATCACATTGTAATTCTTGCACTGTGCAAAAGAAATTGTGCCCCTGTGCGACTTGGCCTTGTCTGTTTCCAAGCCTTCCTTAAAAGCAAATAATGACATAGATGTCAAATTGCCTAAAACTGGTTGTCTTTATATCCCAAAGTGATTTCATAAAATTCAATGAAGACATTGTCATCTACCAAAAAGGATGCTGAACATGAGGTTATAAGCACTTGTAAAAATTATGTTTGAACAATATCCTTAGTTTAAGCTCAAAATCCAACGTAAGATGTCAGCTGGTTCTGATGGTCAAACTTTCAACAAAAGTAGCCTAGACTGCATTCTTGTCAGGCAGGGTAGGTGTATCAGAAATCACAAAATACATCTACCATGACTTTTTGCAAGGTATGTAGGTAACAAGGTTTGTCCTACCTGAATTATATAGATACTCATAACTTGGCAGATTGTATCCCATGTAATAGTGTGTCTTCCATCCACCAAAGAGAGGGAATCTAGGCCTGAGTTCTAGCTCCACATGATCCTCATGCTCTATAAGGTGACTGGTAGAGATGTTGCCAATCTCATCACGATAATAGACATCAGCAGCTGATGCTGGCAGTACGGTCTACATGGGGAAAGCAGAGGGTCACACATTATTACACATGAATACTAACAGAATTCATTTGAAATCTCAGGTCAAAAATATATTTGAATCAATAATTAGTAGGCTTTGAACAAAAAATTCACTTTTCGGTCTTATCCTTTTGTAGGACAGCGGAGTACATGCAAGTCCATTGTTGAGGAAAGGCAAGTTCTTTTAGCTATCCATTATTCTCCCTCCCAATACTACACAGCCTAGTTATGAGATGAAACTAAACTGTGGTAAGCTATGAGAGGGTCTGTAGTGATGCGCAGAGGGGGGCAAGCATCAAATCATCTGGTGGAGCCCGAACTGTAACACGTGCTGGGCTAAAAGGGGATGAGAGACAGGGTTGGGAGGACTTGGCAGAATTTTGCAGGATTGTTAACCCCTATATAAATTATAATAAAACCCTGCTCACCTTGAAGGATTTAATTGAGGAGAATCCGTCTTGCATTCTCTGATAATCATATCGTGAAAATGACCCCTTCAATTTGGCTCCAGAGTGAGCAACATCAAACGTCTCTTCCACAGCTATGTTACCCCAATGCGACACCTCGATGAGACGAGTCATGCTGGTAACAGTCAGGAATGGGTTGTTGTTTTCATAGTGGACTCTTAATTTTTCCTGCAAATGAAAATTGAACAAAAATGTACATAAAATAAGAGTAGATGAACATTCTGTTGTTAACTTACCATAAGTGTTTATTCCAGAAATGTCTGATGTATGTGAGCTCTTGATAGGTCAGATAATCAGATTCTTGAGTTTTGTATGTTGGATCATACAGACTCAATGCATTTGCATTTTGCAGTCTACAATGTATACAGGGCAGGGCTCATATAATATGGCGGCCATTTTCTAAACTAGCCCCTGTAAAATGAGCAACACTCAATGGATGAAAAACTCAGAAAATTGATAAAACAGCCCCCCCCCCCCATCCCCCTGTAAAAATCAATTCTTCGTGACCTGACACAGACATGAACCAAAGATGCAATTATAAGTTAAATTTTACATGAGAAAGGTTTTTAACGCAAGGATTCAACCGATTCATTTTATAAGAGAGAATACAGGTTTTGACTTAGAATCTCTGCGATGAGTTCTAAAATGTAGGACAGCAGAGTACATGCAGATCCAATGTAAAGAAGTAAGCAAGTTCTTTTAGCTATCCATTTCTCTCCCTCCCAATACTACACAGCCTAGTTATGAGATGAAACTAAACTGTGGTAAGCTATGAGAGGAGTCAAGGGTAAAGCCTCCATTCCTCCGTGATACGGAAAACTGACATAATTCACAGAAATCGCTACCAAAAAATGGAAAACAAAGAAGTCGTGAAATATTTTTTTAAATTTAAAATCAGTAAAATCTTTTCTAAAAATTTCTTAAAATGAAATCTTGCTAAATAAATCAATCAAATTGCCCCCCGCCCAGCACTCAATTTCGGCTAGCTACAACCCTGCCTAATTTGGTAGTGGTAAAGGAAAGCTTGGCACTTATACATTTCCTTACTTCTGTCAATGCGGCAATATCTTCATATGGCCCATATGTGATTGCATCTTCATTAAGGGCTACTGGCTGGACCTTGCTGTGATATTCTACCCCACTGAGGCCAACTTGACGGTGGTGCTCTGTGATGTGGTCTTGTAAGGGGAGTAAAAGTACACACCACCAGAGAACTCCACAAACTGCTTCTCGCTCTGAACAATCTGAGCTGGGAATGGACGGAGGGCGTGGCCGAATACCTGGTCGACGTCCACATCTACTGTGCTGCCAGCACCTAGACTTTCCTCCAGCGTTACCCTGTAAAATGTCTTGTCACTGTAAGAACAAAACAAATCAGACGTCTTCAGATAGATATCATGGGACACTTCTTACAATGATTTTAGTCTAAGGCCAAAAAAAATTAAATTTGGAAATCGGAAAAAAGGTTTTTTTTCCTATATACTGTACAAAAGAATACCGACCCTAATTTTGGAAATTCCTGAAAAAGTGTTTTTTTTCTTTTCAAATTTTTGCATTCTGAAGATGTAAAAAAAATGCATTATAGAGTTTTTGTTCAACATTTTAGTTGTTTTGTAATGTTAGTTGATTCATTTTGACACCAAAATTGTCTGATTTTTCATATTTTGAGCCTTAATTAATTACAAGCAGTAGAGTTTGTTAGTAATTAAAAAAAAAAGAAAAAAAAAAGAAATCCCGACCGACCGACCGACCCAATAGTTAAAATTCAATTGAGGGCAAGCAAACAATTTTTTTTTCTTGGCCTAAGTTTACACATGTTAATTTCCTGTAGCTCCATACAAAATTTTATGCTGTGTATTTCTGAGCACTCGTAAATGACATCTTAATTCAAAATTTACTTATGGGTTACAATGAGGCAAATTAGCAGTAAGTTCCTTGTTCATGCTGGGGAATTTCAAGCTCAATTTCTAACACAAGGCATACTAACTACCGCCAGGGTTTTAAATCCGCCACCTCTCGCACCATAGTTGAACGCTGTATCAAATGAGCTACATGTAACCTGACTGCTTACTTCTCCAGGATCAAAGCTGAACTAATTTATACTTTTTCACGTAGCATTTCACCATGGTACTGGTATTAAACCATTTAGCAATAAACCTGTAACTGTTCTTGAGATCTACTTACTTTCCTGACAACAAAGGTCTAATTTTTGACCTGTTCTTTTGAGCACAACACAAAAACTTTGGGTTTAGTTTGTTTTTTAAAAGATCTATAATATAGTAGGCCTACAATTTGTATCAACAACAAAATTATTCTAACATCCCTTACCTATGGCCAGTCACTGACGTTGGTACCACTTTCAGCTTGGTCACTTCACCTTCGGCATTTTTAATCTGTATTTGCAAAAATCAATAATCAATAGAATTGCTGATAACAAGACAGTGTAAAATAATGTATTTGTTGCATCAGCATATGGCCCTCTTAAATTTCTAAGGCTAAACGCATGTACCGTTAAGCACACGTGTATGCATGATCCGTTAAAGAGGAAGCCTTGCCAGAGCAATTCTTTTGGGGTGAACCAAACCTGCCTGGTTATCAACTTACTCAGTGACAATGTTATTTCTGAATTATTTTACAGACCTGTGTTAATTGATGTTTTAATGTTATTGCATCAATTAGCACCGGTCAAATTTAGAGATTTATAACCTTGTCACTGATTAATTTGATAACCAGACAGGTTTGGTTCACCCCAGATGAACTGCTCTGGTGGGGCTTCCGCCTTAAATACAAATTTAATGTGTCGTCGCTAATAAAAGATCCTGCGCCATGAGTTGGGACCCCTTTCGGTAACACATGGAAATTTTGAAAATTTTTACAATGGCTTTCATCTTGCAGATAAGTAACATCTTACTTGATGAGGCTTGTTTTCCTGAGCATTTTGACACAAATTTATTATTGTATGACAAGTATTATGGAAATTATTGGTGACATCATAAACACCACTTGAAGTGGAAAAGTGTTACTCCACCGCCAAAATTAGGTATCCCATAAGCAAATCATGGCGCAGGACCAAAACCAACTTGAAACACACAATAAACGGTGAATTGTCGGTCATTTCTAAACTAAGATCTATATGCATTTATACTCAATCGCTTTTGCAAAAAATTGAATCACACGCATGATCAGTGTCAAAAATCGTTGTCGTATAATTTGCAATTGCATGCTGAGCATGTGCACGATTCGCTGGTTTTTTTTAAAGTGGCATGTAATAGTCATAACATGTAAATAGATACATGTTAGACCGACACCCTCAGTTGGTCAACGTCAACAAGCAAATTTTATACGCAACTTGTGTTTAGTCTAGCATGAGTACTGGATAAACTCGGCTTTACACAATTGACTAATTTAATAATTTATAGGCACAAAACTGACAAAAGGCTGTGTTCATGTATCGTTACTCAGCCAAACATGGCCAGAGTCTATGTCTTATCTTCACAACATTAATTTCTTCTTAACAGCACGCATACAAATCAGCAAATGTCTAATTTGACTATGTACAGTTGTTTTTTTAAAACTTCCGTGGTCATGCCTGTGCGTATCGCGTACACGCAAAAGCAATAAACAATCACGCTGATTGGCTGATCAATGCACTTGACAACAAGCCGGCTGACCCATTGGTCTTCGGTGCGGCGCGGCGCGTAGTACTAGTAGGCGACCTTGTCACTTCTATGCGATCGCAATTCCCCAGCGCGTACCCGGACCATGGAAGTTTAAAAAACAACTTTAGTACAGGTACCGTAGATTGGGGTGAATAGGGACGCAGGGGTGAATAGGGACAAAAGTGAGAAAAGTTTTTGAAATCTCATTTTTTCACATTTGGTTAACACTTTTTTTTTTATTTCCACATATTGAAAGAGCAATCAAACAGTGTTTAGAAAATGGTTCAACAGATGTTAAAGAATAAATTTAGGATACAGGGTGTCCAAAATAAAATTATCTAAAAAAAGTTCTAAAAAATGGGGTGGTCAAAACTTTCCTGCTCCCACGGCCACTATTTTAGAAAATGAGCTGGAAATTCACCAGGACCTAGCATGTTAGGTCTTACAACTTTCTCTAAAAGATTATTTATCAATTCTGACAGGAATTTTTATAACAATTTTTTAAATATTTTTCAGGTAAAAGTCACCTAATATGGGGTGAATAGGGACACCCTTCCCACAACCACCCTTACCCCACCACACCCTAAACTACCACCCTACCCTGCTCCACCCTTACCCCACTACCCTCATGAACCTACCCCACCACCTTAACCCTACCACCACCACCCTTAAATCACTATACCACACCCTGACCCCACTAGCCTCATTAAACCTACTATCCCCACCGCCCTATCCCACTACCACACCACCCTACCCAGGCTACCACCCTCATCCACCCCTAATACTATCATGCCACTCCCAGAACTCACTACCCCACACCCTACCCCAGCACTCCACCATCCTACCCCACCCATCTACCCTACCACCCTATCCCCTACCCTACCACCCTATCCACTGCTCCACCACCACCATCCTATCCACTACCTCTACCACCATGATACATTTTCTTATACCCCACCACCCTGATCCCACTACCCCAACACCCTACCTTACCCACCTACTTTCCTACCACCCAGAACCCTACCCCAGCCACCCTTACCCCTCCACACCCTACCCCTCCTCTTCTTGTACTGACGAGCCTGATCAACGTTGTCAAGAAATCAGATTTTAATCAGTTATGATGGTATGAATTACCTTGACATGTTTCTATTGTTTTTTAAAACTCACTTGTTGTCCATTTTCCCTCCTTGTGGGGGTAAAAATGCAAATACACACCTTCAATAGGGACACCACAATTTTATTTAAAAAATATATACCCCCTACATATGAAGAGCTTTGTTTCAAAACCCCTTACATCCACTTTTGGCCAAATTGAGTTATTGGCATAATATTATAGTGTGGGTAAAAATACACATTTTGGTGGTTGTTTGACCTTCATACTACCTTCCCTTCCGGAGTTATCGCATATTTCCCGTTTGGGAAATCTTAGGGAATTTCCGGAAATCTGAACTTAAAATGAATATAGAATTGTTTTGTTTCAAATTTGTTGATGTATAATGGTAGCCTGGAATGTTCTTGACCTATTAAAACCAAAAGGAACTGTTTTTGGGTCACTATGTTTGAAAAAATCATTTTAATTAACAAAAGGTGTAGCTTCGGAAATACCAAAAAAATGCCATTTTCCCGAATTTAATTAAAAATTCATAATTAAAAAAGTAAATGAGATATTTCAATTTTTCTTTTTGATTTTCAAAGCATTAGTCAAGTTACATAATGTAGTGCAAACAAATGGACTCAAATTTAATTGCAAAGGTGGTTTCTAGAAAAGGGGTAAATTTATTTTGTTGCAAAACCCCTTACATCCACAAAAGGTGCGATATAAAAGAAATAATAAAAGAAATAATAAAATAAATAGGAAGCCTTGAAAATCGTCCCAAACCTATTCTTTTAGTTTCTATTCATCAACACTTTATCCAATCCCAAATTGAATCAAATCGAACAAGTAATACTTGCACAATTAAAAAAAGCTGTTTTTCTCAAAAAGTCAAAAGTGGATGTACATGTAAGGGGTTTTGCAACAAAGCTCTTCATATATTCAATTTTTTATAATGGTGGATTAAAGGCATCATGGGTGGACATAATATGCCCTCAAAAGTTTGGCTCATGGGGCTACAGGAAAAAAACTATGATCTAGAGAGCGCCAAAACTGTCCCTATTCACCCCAATCTACGGTAATTTAGTACTGTCATGACCGTACTTCTTGGCCAAACTCCAACGTTCCTGTTGCCGAGTTGGGTCCATGTCAGTTCCAATAATTGAAACTCCCTGCTCCGATGGGGAGTTCCAACAGGTGCTGTGTATGTGTTTGTATGTGTTTAATGTGCATTCACATACACACTTAGCCGTTGGTACGAAGAAATCGTTGCTCCAAAAATTGCAAATTACACATTTGTAACCATTTTTCACCACAAAATATGATATGAAAACACAGGTGAGCAATGTACAGTATGAATATAATATGGAGAGGTGAAACAGGTTGTTAATTATTGTCAATATTAATATTTTGCGACATTTATAATGGAAATAATTAACACTGTAGCACCCTAGGCACCTTCTACAACTTGAGAACAAAACGTTCGAAATTTGTAGTTACTACAACTAGCAACTGGGTCCATGTAGCGTACTAGTCTTACGCATGTACGCCCGGCCCGGGCATGCGGGTGTGTACGCAATGCAAGGTGCCATGGGTGCGTACCTGTGTCTGTACATTGCTTTCTTCTGTACCGTGCTATATTCATAACCTCATTAATATACGCGAAGCCTGTAGTGTAATCCAATCAAAAGAAATTGATTGCCTGACCGCGCACTAATTGCGAGGTCATTAATAACTCGCAATGACTCCGGAGTCCGGACGCCGCAACAATGACTTCTGCGTGCGCATGCGTAGTATAAGCTACAGCGTTATGGCAACGCACACACATACGCGATGACGTCGCGCTTCTGTGATTGGTACATGTAGCTCTTGTTGTCGGCGCGAATGTTATATTCGCCTGGTTCATTTTTTTGTAGGGTAGGTTACAACAATGATTAAAACTGGTTATATTTAACAGCGTTTTATGGCATAAAATAACATAAAATGCCATTTTGATTTGTTCAAAATATTAGATACGACGGTAATGAATGACAATAATAACTTTGCACCATCTATTTTGAGGTCATTGTGTGAAATTGTCGGGTTTTGTTCAGTTTTGGGCCTCGATACCTCATCAGCCCAAAACAAAACCCTCCGATTTCACACAATGACCTCAAAATAGATGGTGCGCAGTTATTTTGTCTAAATAATGTGTACGCGTAGCCACAGCGTTCCGAGTGTTCAAGCTTAGCCATGAATTTTAATTAAAATTGAAAATTATGAAAATCCTGAAATAACAAATTCATGACTGAGTTGTAAGTCTGAATTACACGACTTAGTTCAACAATTTACTGCATGTTTAATAACTTACTGAAGCACCAGCATATGAGAGATGATCAACCAAGCTTGGATCCACAGCTACAAGAAATGATTTTACAGCTCCACTCCCCCCATTTTCTAATGTTATGGAACTGGAGATTTTCACCAACTGCGAAGAGAGATCGATCTTTCTTTCAACTTTTACATTAACTAAACCATCGTTGATTTTGTCCTGATTTGCAGATAACGTGCAAGCTAATATAGCTGCCAACCAAA
This sequence comes from Amphiura filiformis, assembly GCF_039555335.1. Taxonomy (NCBI): domain Eukaryota; kingdom Metazoa; phylum Echinodermata; class Ophiuroidea; order Amphilepidida; family Amphiuridae; genus Amphiura; species Amphiura filiformis. The sequence continues at coordinate 34,591,255 of NC_092630.1, read as the reverse complement.
ATATTGCCTTTTGGGTGTGATTCATTTTGCGATTCGTGAGGATTAGGGTAGATTTCTACGGTGTATGCCAATGACTGTGTACGTTGTACACAACCATAGATGCCCAAGGAAAGAGCAATCGCGTCCACGTCGGCATTACAGGGGATTCACTTCCGGGTTTTGGGAAGTTCCCGACCCTAGATGTCAAAGGTCAAATGAAATTGACAAGGCATGAATTTATGTGCCGGGTAGTGCTTGTAAAATGCCAAAATTAGTCTCCAAAAAACGTTTTTTCAAAAAATATCAAATCAGTCACATTGTTTAGAAGTATTGCCACGTTCGCCTAAACGGCCGAAGAGATCCATGTCATATAGAAGACACACGATCCCGTCGGACGATCAACATCGGTGAACAGTGTATTTCGCGCCACACGAAACCTGCCGAATTTGGCAATCATACGCATTGACTGTTGTAAGCTTACTTTATAAGGAATGGCTGCCGCAGATGTAGAAGTTAGTCAGTCCCTTAAGAAGGCACTTGTGGAAAGTTTGACTGCTATACTTTCTCCTCAACAAGAGATTCGAATTCATGGGGAAGAACAAATAAAATTACTTGAAGTAACGGAAGGTAAGCTTAGTCTACGTGATGTTGACTTGTCATGGACATGGTTGGTACTGGCTGGCATGATACTGGATTCATAAAGTATCACATAGTGCAATCCATGTTCCACCAAGTCAACGCTTGATTTAGCTCAAAAGCAATTTGTGTGTAAATCAAGACCATCCAATGATCCAAAACAGCTTTCTTACAGTAAAGAATAGGAGGTCATCTGGGGTCACATACAGTAGTGTGCATTGTACATGTGCCTGCTGTCACAATTTCACACACAAAATTTTGGGCAATTTGATGACACTATTTTTGTCTGTAACTTCAAAAGTGTATGCACTAGAAACATGATTGACCCCTTATTGTTTAGATAATTTCATTCTCTTTTAAATGAAAGAACTTTCAGCTAAAAATATTGAACTTCAAAATTTTATGAACATCCCTAACTTAGACTTAGTCTTAAGCTGAATTTATACTCGATCGCCGAGCGATGCGATTAATCGCTTTTGAAAAAGCGATTTGCAATCGCCGAATTTTGCGATGCATCGCCTGTCGCTTTTGCATTTATACTTATCATATCACGGCGATAGCGATTGCAGACGACAATTAAAATATTCTAAATGCCACAACATACATTTTTAAAACATCAGTTGCTGTCAATAATTATTGCTTTGAATTAATTCATCACCAAAAATTAATAATCGAGAAAGGTAAATAAATTAGCAAAATAATAGATCCAGTTGGTTGAATATAATTGGTTGACACATTCATGTGTCAAGCGATATCGCTGGGAAGTTGAGATTTCTTCAACTTGCAAAAGCGACGTCGTTTTTGCCTCCGCGATTTGAATCGATTGATCGGCTTGACGCTCTGGAAATGTAAGTAAACATTGAGCATGCGTGAAAATCGCTTTTCTGCAAAAGCGATCGAGTATAAATTCAGCTTTAGACATGTTCAAACAGAAGTTAGTAAGTAGGCTAGCAGCTAGCATGCATGCATGCACATATGCATGGCTAGCTAGCTAGCTAATAGCTATTTATTATTATCTTTTGCAAAATTCCTTTGCAGTTTTTATTTTGGTGCACATGCGCAGCTAACATTGGCTAATGACGCGGCGTAAACATGAAGTTTGGTTCTGATTGGCTAATTAAAATAAAAGTAAACATGAACATGTCATCAACAATGACAACATACACATTCGGCGCTGTCAATCATGAATTTATTCGAGCGTACAAGGCATGACGAGGTGGGATAAAAACTGCAAAGGATCTTTGCAAAAGGCTGCAGTGAAGTAGCCTATCTGTTGCTCGAGAATTGCTCGAGAAACACTAGCTACGAATTTGCTCACGGATGCCCTCGCATTCGTAGCTAGTGTCCTTTCGTATCTGAATGCATTGCGGGAATAAACATGTAAATAACACCGTGACTCAGTACACGGTCGATCTTACCGCTTCCGATGTTGATTAAGATACTTCTTGCATCGATCCCGAGATGCGGAAAACCAATAGTCATTTTGTCCCACATAAATGAATAAATAACAAAAAAAACCGATCCCCGGTGGACTCACCCAAAAGGTGACGCCACACCATATGATCGTCCCTTATCCTCCTTGGTCTCCGACTGACACAGACGTGCCTATCGATTGTTCATAGCACTGTGTATCAATTTCTCGACCAAAGCGAGATATACGGTTGTAGTTTCACACCTTAGGTAAAACCAAACCGGTATTGTTCGGCTGAGGATAGTTTTGACGGCATTTTCTGGCTTAAAAAGTGACAAAAACGATCCAAAACTTAGCTACATATCGTGCCTCCGCTTGTATACGGGACACACGAGCAATTCAAAATGGCCGCTTCGTTGACGCCATTCATTTTGTTTCCCACGTAAAACAACCATTGCAGCCTGTAAGTTACAATAGATGTTTGTACATACACATTGTATTTCATGTACGGTAGGTTATTGTTGCTATGTTAGGGTGATTACTCTATCGTTATGTCTTCATTACCGTCCGATAAGACGAAAGTTAATCAGATATTCATACGGTGGGGATTGGTAGGGACCCGCCTGACATTTTAGTAATAAAGTTAGCCAGTCCTTACTTTACCACTAACGTTAGCGACCAGCCTCCGTGCTCAGGTTTGCTTACTGGGCTTGAGTCGCGTGTTGGGGGGGTAGTGCCCCTCCCTTTCTCCTCGCTTCGCCTCGGCCCTGTCGGGCTTGCCCTTCCCTGGTGACGGAGCGGGACCCACACCCGCTCTGTTTCCCCCACAGGGAGTGCTCACGATCTTCTAGATGTCTTTCTTTTTGCTTAGGACTCTCCGAGTTCCAGCTTGACGATTGGGATAGGCTCCGGCCATCGCCATAAGACGGCGAAGAAGAAATCTACCAAGGGCACTGGTAAGGTCGACACGGTGGATTCTGCTGTGACAGCCCCTATGGGTCATGGCAGGTCTGCTTAAGGGGCTCCGGTCCCCGGACAAGCAGGCGGTTCCTTCGGGACTGCTAAGCGCGTCCAAAGGCTCAGCAGCCAGCGAAAGCACTGACTATACGTCGGAGCAAAGTAGCAGGCAGCAGAGCGGTAATCACTCAGCGAAAACCCAGCGGGTTTTGCAGCAGGAGGATACCAGTCGACACGGTAGATTCTGCTGTGACAGCCCCTATGGGTCATGGCAGGTCTGCTTAAGGGGCTCCGGTCCCCGGACAAGCAGGCGGTTCCTTCGGGACTGCTAAGCGCGTCCAAAGGCTCAGCAGCCAGCGAAAAGCACTGACTATACGTCGGAGCAAAGTAGCAGGCAGCAGAGCGGTAACCACCAGCGAAAACCCTAGCGGGTTTTGTAGCAGGAGGATACCAGTCCTCTAACGAAAATCCTCACGGGGTTTTAGCAGGAGGACACCCGCCTGTTGCAGGCATATCTCACGGGCTCAAACAGCCACAGTAGTAGCCAGCGACGGGCAGCATGCAAGGGTACCCGGCTTGCCTGGGTTGAACCCTAGCATGCATGGGTTCAGCAGAGACGATACCGCGGCTAACGCTGTGGGTGTAGTCTTAGCAGAACCAACTGGGGTTGTTACACGGCAGCGTTCCATGGCGGGACCGCCGAGTGATACCCTGGGCCCTAGAATAGCTGCTGGCTGTCCACAGGGACTGGCTGGCGATTATTCAGGGGTTGGGCTCGCAGTCTCGCACGGGACAGCGACCCAGGTGCATTCGGTGGCAGCTACAAAGACGAGCCACGGCTTGACTTCAGTGGTAGCCGCTATGCACCCGCCCATAGCTGCCGTGAGTGGTCCGCCACACACAGCGACCTTGGGCGAAGCTCTAGAGGGTACAGTAAGTAGCTTGAACAGCCTAGCTGATCAACAACCCACTTATGTCCTCGAGAGCCAGCGGAGCGTGGGTGATCCATTATCGTCCATGGGTCAATTACCCTCTCTTGATCGATCACTGTCAAATCAACAGGGCATAGCTCCATTGATTGACGCTGCCTATTCAGGTGGCGAGGTGATTGATCGGGGTATGCACGCCAGCTACCCGTGGTACTAGGCAAGCTCCCTCTAGCCAGGGGACAGCCGGTATAGCGGGTACCCATACACACGGCTTGATCTCTTGCGGGGAACGCAGTGAGGCATGGGTACAGTGGTACACAGCCGGAGCCCTCACGGGCACCTACGCTGGAACCACGCATACAGCGGTACACAGCCGGAACCCTCACGGGTACCCATGCTAGTACCGCGCCGGTACACGCCAGCACACAGCTTGATCCCCAAACAGGGAACGCAGGTGTGGCGAGGGTACAGCGGTCCACAGTTGGGAACCCTCACGGGTACCCACGCTGATACCGCACCGGTACCGCAGCACTCGCTTTAGTCGCCACAGTCTCTGTGGCAACAAGGGGGGA